>NC_056737.1:1133465838-1133583892 GCF_019279795.1 Protopterus annectens
ATGGCAACAAAGCAGACTTTTTGAAGCTGACTGTAATGCCTAAGTGGTGGCAGAGTGTCAGAGTAGATTGTGTTGCCTGAATCAATTGATGCCTGGTGGTGGCGGTAAGGAGCCAATCATTTAGATATGGAAACACCTGGAATCCTAGACGCCTCAGGTGAGCCATGACCACTGCCATGCATTTGGTGAACACTCTGGGGGCTGTAGTGAGACCAAAGGGCAGGGCTCGAAACTGGTAGTGACTGGCTCCCAGCCGGAAACACAGGTGATCTCTGGAGTGTCTGTCCATCTTTATGTGGTAGCACGCGTCCTTGAGATCGATGGAGCACATCCAATCGCCTTTCCCTAGAAAGGGAAGAATGGCCTGAAGCGTGACCATTCGGAACTTCTCTTTTTTTACAAATTGGTCAAGTCTGCTGAGGTTCAAGATAGGTCTCCAGTCCCCTGTTTTCTTTGGAACCAAAAAGAATCTTGAGTATGTTCCGAATCCTGTTTGGTCTGCTGGGACTGGCTGGATGGCTCTTTTTTTCTAGCAACTTGCAGACCTCTATAGTTGCTTGTTCCCTGAGACTGGGTGGAACATCTGGGATTCTGTTGACAGGAGTGGGAGGGAAAGAGAATGGTATGAAATACCCTCTGGAAATGATGCTTTGTACCTAGGTATCAGATGTTATGCTTAGCCAGGCTTCTGGGTACAAAAATAAGCGACCCCGACTGCCTCCAGAGCCGGACAGCTGGGTCTCCTTTCAGGAGCGCTGGTAGGGTTGACCAGAGAACTGGCCTCTGTCACCCTGCTGTTGCAGACCCCCCCTGCCACGCAGGCGGTGTCTTCCATTATAACCCCCTACACTGCCTCTAGAAGGGGTTTCTCCACGTGTGTCCTGAAAGGTTCCCTGTGCTTTTCAGAACCACATCTTTCCGCCCTTAGGGCCCTTGGGATAGGGTCGAGTAGGGGTAGAAAAACAGACTCCAATGCCAGATAGAGTCTTGCCTTCCTGCTCACACCTGGTTAGAGTTTCCTTTACCTTGGGTCCAAACAGGGATGAGCCATCAAATGGGGTGTTGATAAAGGAAGACATGAAAGGCTCCGCAAAGGAACAGAGACGCATCCAGGCTTGTCTATGTAGGGCAATGCCTGAACTAGCAGCTCTACTCGAACCATCAGCTGCATAAGATATGAGACGCATGGATGAGTTCACAATAAAGTTTAGGGTAGTGAGCTGGGTGTTACCTTTGTCGGCAACCCCTGCAGCTACCGTACCCTGGAGAGTATCTCCTAACTCTTTCAGGAGATCTCTTTATAGTCTTGTAAAATGGGTTAAATAGTTCAGTGATCAAAGGGAAAAAGTCGCTGAACTAAACATGCGTTTCCCATATCTATCCATGATCCTGGAATCTCTGTTAGGAGGATGGATAGATGAAGACTTCTCAGACGTTTCCTTTTTGGTGGCTGCCACCACCACCATGGCATCAACAGGCATTCCCTTAGTCAAAAAAGCTTTGTCCACTGGGGCAGAGATGAGCTTATTTGGCTTTCGAGGGACAGGTTCCATGGCCTCCTGAGACTCCCACGCCTTACGAGAGATCAGCTCCATGAGCTCATCATAAGGCAGAGACACCCAAGAGGTGGAAGGTTGAGACCCGAAAACCTTCAAGAGCACTGACTCGTCTTCAGTAGGGCTTTTGGACTGCAAACTACCCCTCTGATTAAGGATCTCTAATATCTCCGCAAAGGAGATATCCTCAGAGGGGGATCGAGGGGACCCTTCTGACTCATCCAAGTCAGTGTCAGATGTCAAAGACTCCTATGGGGAGTCCAAGTGCCTCCTCTTGCACAGTCTCTTCCTGGGTACCTCCTCAGTGGGGGCTTCTGGGGAGGTCTCAGAAGAGCAGGGGGCACCCTGTGGGGCTACTTGAGGCTCAGGGTCTCTACGCTTGGGTTGACCGGTAGAAGCAGGAGCGGACACAGGCGCTTGAGGGGAGAAGGAAGCCAGACCTGATGCTGATGATGTCTTTGGAGACAGGACTCTCCTCATGGCATCGAACGCACCATGGCTCCAACAAGAAAGGGTAGACGGATCTGAAGGGACCTTCCGATCCTCCCGCACCGAGGCCATGGGCTCTGAGCCCGAGGTAGGAGCCGAGCTCATCCGAGCCGAAGCCCCAATAGGAAGAGTCGGCACCGACAAATCGGTACAACTATCCTCTCAGGACCCGACAGGAGAGTGTCAGCTCCTAGAGTCCCCGGTTGGCTCTGAGGAAGTCCGAGTAGATGGAACTGATAACACTGGAGCAGGTCTCGGCTCCACAGGCTCAACAACCATCAGGTCGGGCTCCTCCGGCTCCGAAAGTCCAGTACGGCTTGGAGGAGGAGCAGTCAAGTCCAGGTTAATGGTCTTTGGTTCCGACGAAGGCGTCGGAGCAGACAATTTGGCAAGGCCTGGTGCCCGTAAAAGCTTCTGCACCAACCGGTCCATATCCAGATCTGAGAAGGCTGACAGAAGACTTCGAGGAGTGCACCGAGGGTGCTGACTGGAGCAGAGGAGATGAGGGAATCTCAGAAACCAGCTCCATAGCTGTGAGCTGGCTCCGAACAGAAGGGACACTCGGTTCCGAGGGCAGTGGAACTGATGACCCCACACCCTCCTTTTTTTAGCCTTTTTTGATACTTTGGAGTCACCTGAAGACTTGGATGACTTTGAGGATTTACTAGCCCCATCCTGGTCACCCAGTGCTTCCAAAAAGGGGTGCTGAAGTAAACCCTATCCACCAATTTCCTCCTCCTTTCTAAAAGTACCCTGGAAGAGAAGGAGTGACACATGCTACAAGAGTCTTGGAGGTGTAATGCCCCCAGACAATAAACACACTGAACGTGCCCCGTCAGTGACTGACATTTTTTGTCCACAATCTGGACATTTTTTGAAGCCAGATTTAGGATGTGGCTTCTCTCTCTCATCAGGCATCTCGTTTTAAATTTAGACAAATTTAAACAATGGAAAAAAACACACAAGAAACTATCTAAAAAATTACTGCTAAGAATATAGTTAAATAAAAGGCCAACTCTATAGAAAAAAACAAGCCAACACAGAGCACTTAATCTAAATCTAAGTCTAAATCTATATAGAAATATATATATATATATATATATATATATATATATATATATATATATATATATATATATACTATCCTAACAAGAAAGTCAAGAAAAAGTTTTTTAAACTTGCAAATAGAGGAATCTATCCAATAAAATTGGTCTGAGCTATCTGGAACACTGAGATCTGTGCCGCGGCAAACTAGATCTAAGGTAATTCCAGCAATGCATCATGGGATAAGGGGCTTGGTCTTGAGCTACTGGCAAACCTTGAGCTTCGCTAACGGCCATGTCAGAGCCGAGGATCGGCTTAGAACCCATCAGTGAGAATAAACGGCGAGATTTAACAACTTAACATTAATAATATAACCATATGCTACAAATTATAAAACTATATTTTACACTTTGGCAAATTATTTTAAAAGCAGACAAATTTACAGGTTTAAATGAACACATTAGCATAAAATGTTTTTAAAAGTGTAAAATATTATATAGTTTTATATTTTGTAACATCCAGTTATATTTTTTGTCTTCTTATACTCTTATACATTTAAGTGTGCACTTATTCAAAATTGTCAGTGATGTCATGTATTCATGTACCACGATTGGTGGATTTTTACAGATGATCATGATGAAAACTTTTAAATTGTTCTTTTACTTGGTCTGATGAAGTTTGTATTAAATGAACAAAACATCTTTATTAAATTATCAGGTATGACATAAGCAATCATGTATTTATATAAATGAAAACAAGCCATATTGACATAATTTTAGTTGCAAAGCCATACTGAAAATTGTAGCTGCAAACATTATACATCACTTCTAATATATCCAGTCATTGTCAGTCAAACATTACATTGCTCATTCAAATCCTGCCTTCTTTTAAACCCCAGTCCTACTTTGTATGTATTTTCCCACAATTCCCATTTTTTCCTACATAATTTCTCCTACCCTTTTCTAAAGATCCCAATTGCAGTTGTTTTTTTCTCTGTTACTATATTCACTACTTCTAGCAAAGTTGCTTTAGACTTTGATTTCCATTTTCTAGTAACTGCTTTTTTGGCAACCACCATAATTAGACTTGGCAAGGTCTTACTATGTCTAGGCAATTCTGATTCTGTATCACAGCTCAAAAAATCATTTCCTTAGTTACACCAATTTGCTCACCTAGTATCTCTGACAGAGCAGCATGGCAGAGAATCTTCAAAGTCTGCCAACTCATGACATTCCCAGAAAATATGTTCCCAATTACTTCTTTCTTCCCTATCACATCTCCAACATTTGCTGTCTACCTGATGAAAAATTATTTGGAGTCTACTTGGGGTATAAAAAAATGTAAACACTTCCAAGCAAAGATCCTAAATCTTCCAGACTTTTTTGCATATTTGGGAGACGTACATCTATCCCCCCATTGTTACTTTGGGAATTGCTCATCCAATCTCTTTTCCCAATACTTTCCAACCTCCTCTGATTGATTCTTATAGTTATCATGCAATATTCTGTATGCCCTACTAATTATTCCTTTTTTTAACAGCAGCCTCTGTTATAAACTCTACTAAAAACTCTACCAGTGCTGGTCTTTCACTTAGGATCCCCCTATTTCTTCCTCTTTGCCTACACTCTGATATCAATCCTTGATAGGGAGGCAATCTCTATCCTGCAGTCCAAATAAATTCTTGGCTTCTTTCAATTCTATTCCCTTTCCCTCTCTAATTATTTGCTACCAATACCTTGTTTTTTTACCAGTTTTCTCCAATGTATTCCAGCTCCTTCTTGCCTACTGTCTGTATCCCTAATTGCAGTTATCCCTATCAGCAGAATCTCATTTTTCGTTTCCCATGTTGGCTTAGTTCTTAGAATACTTTCTGCTACTTTAGGAATATAATATTCTGTATGGTTATTGTTATTTTTCCTTAAGGATCTGCATCCAAAATCACAGTCTTTCCTTGTTTTTTTGCCCTTTCCCTCTATTTCATCATCTCCTTCCACTTTGAATGATAGGTTTCTGCTTGTGCTGTATAGCTCTGAAATACCCTTCAAATCAGGTAAACACAAGCCACCTTATTCAACTGGAAGAATCAGTTTTTATCCCACTTGACTCTTGCCATCTTCCCCTGCCAGATAAAATCCTTCAGCTCTTTACTGTTACTCACAACTTCTCTTCTGGTTGATAAAAATATGCCTGACCTAAGTATAAAACTGAAAGGACTAAACACATTTTAACTGCTTGTATATTGGCTATCCATATCCATATAACAGAGCTTCTAATTTCTCAGTTTTTGTATTAGCTTTAGTTTAATCTCTTCCCACATATCCTTAGCTGCCACACCAGAATCCTTTTTAATCCATACTCGTACATACTTCATTTTATCATGTTCCTATAAATATTTTCTGGCAGATTTTGTATTTCTAAAACTGCTGGTTCCCTCTGAATGGGTGGAACACGTCTGGGATTTTCTTGCCATTGTAGGGAGGTAGAAGAAAGGGTATGGTGTAGCCTTTGGTTATAATCCTATGGACCCAAATACCTGAAGTTTAACTGTTGTAAGCTACACACTCAAGTGTGATAGACATTTCTGTGCATTTAAAATTATTTTTTATTGTATCTGCTTTATTTTCTGAAAACAAAACAAAAAATTGACTTGTTTTCTCACCTTTCTAAGCTAGTATAGTCCAGTTTTCAGGTTAGTGTTGAATTCAGGGCTGTGTTACAAGTTTCTGTGTTTATCCATACTTTACTTGGATAGAAGGAAGTTTCTCTGCTCACCTGTGAAGAGGGGAGATTTGAGTAGCCTATCTGTCCCTGGAGGAGTGGTTTCAGCCCAGAAATGAGTAGTTTATTGGCCATTTTGGGCTAATTTCTCTCTCTCATTTCCCTGCTATAAAACGCGAATTTGCGCGGTTTTGTGAGCCGGGTAGCTGGGGTATGACTATTCCCAGCTCCACAAAGTCTACTCTTCAATTTTTCTCTTGGAACTAGACAAATTTTCAACGTAAGCACTCAAACCATTCACCTCTCAGCCCAGCACTTGCTCAAAACTCATAGCAAGTACTAATAAACCTTAGCACTAGACCCCCCCCTATACTGTAGAGAAGGACAAGGATCTATATTCGACTTTACCAGCCAATCAGTAAAACAGTTCACCGTACCTATCCAGGCAAGTCCAAAGGGCAGTTTCAGGTGTACTCTCTGGTCCAACTGGTGAATCTAGGCATTTTGAGGCAATGTTACAACTGCCTCATGTACACAGACAACCTTTTCCTCCTACCACCAAACACTAATACATGCAAAAGATGCAATTATACAGCCAAACTGGAGGCTAAGCTCTCTCAACCCAACACTGGACCAGACAGTCAAAAGGAGAAGGGAATTACTTGCATAACACCACCAGTCTCACATAGACCTATGAAATCAGCACTGGCAAAAAACACACAAATACACGAAAACATACTCGGAGGCTCCAAATAAAAATCTGCAAAAGCAACAGAGAACTCCAAAGCTGACATCCAAGCATCCTCCACCCCCCCCCCAACACAAACTATGAAACACATACTTCACAAAACCAGTGTGCCACGCAATCACAGCCCTTAAGGCAAAATAACATACCCAATACACTAGTAAAAAGTGACTCTACAGTCAGGCACACTGACATCCCACTCACTAGGCTGAACAAGGAGAAGGTTACTGTTAGCTGCCTGTCGGGTGCCAGGATCCACCACATAACACAAGCACTCAGGTCACTCCAGAAAGTGCAGTTGTGTACACTTACCATAAATGTAGACATTTGGGTTATCTGCTTGCAGTAGCCCTCAGTCGGCCTGATTATCAAAGTCTTGGGTCCTGTGTCGGTTGCTGTCTCATCTTCTGTGACGTCAGGTAGTCAGGGGTATAAAGCATGCAGCCGACACAATTACATCAGTTTTTCTTGCCCCAGATGATGTCAGGTGCCCCCCTAATGGGAAGCAATTAAATTTTATATATATATATATATATATATATATATATATATACACACACGCACACACGCACACACACACACACACACACACACACACACACACACACACACACACACACACACACACACACACACACACACACACACACACACGGTTATACCTCCAACCCTCCATCAAAAAAGCAAATGCACCAAAAAGCTTTTAAGCATAGTAAAGGAGAATACAGTTATAGCCAAAAAAAGTCAGGGGGCTGGAGGGAGGGTAACCAGGACCGCAACAGTGAATGCACTCGAACATCTACATTTATGGTAAGTGTACTCAACTGTACTATGTTCTTCGTGTTTCACTGTTGCGGTCATCACATTTGGGTAGATTCCCTAAGCTATGGATGGGAGGAGGAATTTAGATAGCATTAGGACCAGCTATAAGGCCCTGCAAGACTGCAGTGGCAAAGCCAGCTCTGGATTTAGAGAAAATTGGCAAAAGGTAATGCTTGGTGAATGTATGTACACAACTCCAGGTAGCAGCTTCTAGGATGTCACTGGTAGGGATACCTCTGAGGAAGATTGTAGAGGATAGATGCAGCCCTGGTTGAATGGGGTCTAATCCCCTGTGGGATAGGTTTTCCATGGTGATTATAGCAGAAATGAATGCAGTGGCCTATCCATTTAGAAATGGCTTGCTTTGAAATAGCCTTCCCCTCTGCCCCTGCAGCAAATGCCACCAGCAGTTGTTCAGATTTCCTTTGAGGTTTAGTCCTGTCCAAGTAAAATCGAAGTTGTCTGTGCACATCTAAGGAGTACAGTATCTGTTCCCCTTTGTTCCGTGGATTAGAAAAGAAGGTTGGCAAATGAATGGATTTATTAAGAGTCACACTGGATACCACCTTGGGCATGAAGGAGGGATTGTTCCTGAGGGACACCCTGTCCGCATGAAAGATGATGAAAGGCTCCACTGCCATAAGGGCCTGTAATTCAGATACCCTTCTTGCTGAAGTGATTGCTAAAAGGAAAGCTGTTTTCCAAGAAAGGAATTTTAACTCTGCAGTTGCAGCTGGCTCAAAAGGAGGAAGAGTGAGTTTTTCCAATTCAAAGTTAAGGTCCCAGGCTGGAGTTGGGGCTCTCCTGGGTGGTCTTAAGTTTTTGTCCCCTCTGAGGAACTGCTTGAGTAGTGGGTGAGAGAAGAGGGGTGGTTTTGCGTTGTAATGAACTGAAATGGCTGAGGCGTGAATTTTGATGGAGGAAAAGGAAAGGCCCTTGTGAAGCATCTCAGTTAAGTATTGAAGAATCTGAAATAAATTGGGTGCTGCTGTGGCCATCCCTTGAGTTTGCTTCCAGGCACAGAATCTTTTCATTTGTCAGCATAAGACTTTCTATTACTATGCCTCCTTGCCTCTAAAATGACATCCAACACTTATTTACTGAGGGATGGTAACGGAGAGATTAGGTAATTAGCCAGACTGCGAGGTTCGGGGTTTGAAGCTGGGGGTGCAGAATCTGGCTCTCCTGCTGTGACAGCAGGGTAGGGGTTTGAGGCAGGTGCCATGGAGCTAGCTGTGACACACTGGACAAGAGGGGGTACCAGTGTTGGTGTAACCAGTCTGGTGCAATCAGTATCATCCTTGGTTTGTCCTGTTTGATCTTTAGTAGTACTTTGGACAGTAGAGGCAGAGGAGGAAAGGCATAAACTGATAGATTTTTTCCAGCTGAAGGACAGAGCATCCACTTTCCAAACTTGTTTGTAGGGAGTCCTTGTGCAGAGTTTGTCCAAATGGTAGTTCTGGAGGGAGGCAAACAGGTCTATAGCTGGGCTCCCCCATTTGTTGATCAACATGTTGAAAGTCTTTGGTTCCAGTTTCCACTCATGCGGGTCCATGAGATTTCTGCTTAGTTTGTCTGCCAGTGTATTTAGTTTTCCTGGCAGGAATTGAGCCTGTACATGCACTTGGTAGCTCAAGGCTGTGTTCCACAGAGCCATGGCTAGTCTGCAGAGGGGGTAAGAATGGGTACCCCCCTGCTTGTTTATGTACCACATAACAGTGGTGGTGTCGGTCTTTACCATTAATTGTCCTGGAAGAATGTGGCCCTTGAAGGCTGTCAGAGAATTCTGTACAGCTAACATTTCTTTTTGATTGATATGCAGGTGCATTTGACTTGGGTTCCATTTGCCTGAATGCACTTCCCTGCCAGGTGAGCCCCCATGCATAGTCTGATGCATCTGTTGTTAGGGTTTGGGCGGCAGGGAGTAGAGTGAATGATAGTCCCTTGTTTTGGTGGCAGGCCTCTGACCACCAAAGGAATTCTAACCGTAGGCAAGGTATGATAGGAATCACTGCTTCTAGATCCTGAGAATGTTGACACCATAGGCTTTTTAAGATACCATTGTAGTTTCTTCATATGCAGTCTTGCATATGGAATTAGTAGAATCCACAAGGCCATGAACCCCAAAGGCTTGCAGTATTTGTCTTGCAGATAGCAGGGTTTTTGTGGCCACTAGTCAGAAGTAAGTTGTTAAATGAATTTGTTTCTCTGGCGTGAGGAAAGCCATCTGGGAAGTTGTGTTCAAGCTTCGTCAAAGTTTCTCTTGAAGAGGGATAGCGAGGAGCTCTGCCTAATGTAGATTGGAATCTTGTTCCAGTGCATGGGAAGTCCATGGGACAGGAATCTATCCCTCCAGCATGTCCTATTTATTGTTGTGGTGAGGTTTAGAACCCTGGAGCATGTGGCTCGAGGGGATATGGTTTTCTTTAGGTGGAGCATGTCCATCAATTCTGGGTTGGACATAGCCTTGTAAGTCATGCAGAGATCACCTCTGAGTAGGCGGTATGCAACCGAGTACAGCTGGAGTTTCTTCAGTCGAGCTGCATAGGGCATCTGTTTGAGGCCAGTGATCCTCTCGGTGAGGTACTTCTGTGGTCTTTCCAGTTGTTGCAGCTGTCTTGTAAGGTACATCCCAAATGGGGCATTGTACTCTATGATGGATTTGATGAGTGATGCGAAGAGGGGCCCAATGACCTCTTTCGATCTGGATGCAAACCCTTTTGTGATTAGGTGGGCCACATAGAAGGATTTTCTAACCACTTTGGCAATGTGATTATCAAAGGACAGGATACTATCGACTTGGGTTCCCAGATTCCTTATTACGTCTTCCGTATTTAGGGGGCTACCCCCTATGTGGTAGTTTGTGGGTACTTTGTTTTTTTCCAAAGGGGATGACTATGCACTTTTTGGCATTTAGCTTGAGGCCATGCTTTTAACACCAGGTATCTGTCTCAGTGAGACCCTTTTGGAGGATGTCTGTGTCAGCCGGAGAGTCAATTATAGCGTCTAGTTTGCAGTCGTCTGCGAACTTGGTCAGCCATAGTCCTCCTATGCTTACCTGTACCTCTGAGAAGTATATGTCGAACAGGAGGGGTCCTAGGACTGAGCCCTGGGGAACGCCACTTATAACCGGTTTAGAGTAAGACCTAGCTCCCGCAACTCTTACCATGTGGGTTCTATCCATACGCCAGTTGGCAACCCATCTTGTGATGTAGGGGTTTATGTTCAGGCTAGTGAGCTTGTCTAAAATACCTGAATGGGGAATGGTGTCGAAGGCCTTTGTGAGGTCTAGGTAAGCTGTGTGGACCACCTTTCCCTCGTCTATAGCCTTGGTAACTGTCTCAAAGAAGTCCACCAGGTTTAGGAGGCACGATCTGCCCTTAAAGCCAAACTGGGTAGGGTCCAGTGTTTGGAGGTTCCCAATGTCTCTCTGTTAATGAGCTCCATGATGATGCACTCCATAGCTTTGTAGACCAAGCTAGTCAGGCTTATAGGGCGATAGTTCCCGGGGTCCGTTGTGGCTCCAACTTTGTGGAGCAGAATACCTGTTGCTGTGCGCCTCTCTGTGGGCACGTAGCCTGTGGAGAGGCTGAGTTTAAACAGTGTGTTTAGGTGAGAGGTTAGTACATCTTTGAGCTCATGTAGGACACAGCCTGGGACACCGTCCGGTCCCATTGATGATGATTTTTTGGCTTTGGAGAGGGCTGTTTTAACCTGAGTGTCTGTTATTTCTGGGGCACTACATTCTTCTGGTATAGTTATGGGCCTTTTTGGGGGTGAGAGGGGTGTGAAATTTGCATTGAACCTGTCTGCCAGGATGTTGACTATATCGGTTGGTTCAGTGTATTTTGTGCCATTCTGCACTAACTCCGAGCAGATCTGAGAATTGCCACCTTGTGGTTATCTTTGGAGTCCATGGCAATTTTTCTTTCTAAGCTAGCCTTGGATGATTTTATGAGGGAATGTAGTTTCTTGCTGATACTGATCAGGGATGTCTTCCCTTCTTGGGATTTTTCTCTTTTCTGTACTAGTTTCCTCCTTCTATTTTATAGCTTGTTTATGGCAGGGGTCAACCAGACTGGTTTCCTTTTTTTTGGATGAGTGAATCTTGGTTTTGTTTGGGATAGCACGATCCATGCATTCTTGTAGGTGCCCGTAGAGTGCAGTAGTAAAGGATTTTGCAGCTTGGACAGCGTTATCCTTTAGCATGGGGGCTTTGCAACTTTCCACCTCGGTCTTAAGTAACATGAAGTTTGCTTTTGAAAAGTTTTTCACGATGGTTTCTTTGACTGGGGGTGGTGGCGAAATGTGGATATCCAGAGTGATTAGTTTATGGTGAGATCTAACCAGCGAGGGGTTGACCTCTGGTATGGAACACCGGTCGCCCATGTTGGTGATGACCAGGTCCAATATGTTGTCACCTCTGGTGGGGGTGTTGACCAGTTGATCCAGGGCGTTTGAGTTTATAAATTTCAGGAAATGTTGGGCAAGGAAGTTTATACTTGAGTAGTTCTCCCAGTTAATGTTTGGGTAATTGAAATCACCCAATATCAGGGTGTTTCATAGGACCTTTATGTTTCCCAGTGTTTCCAGGAATGCGGAGTGGGAGTCCTGGGATATGGTGGGTGATCTGTAGCAAGCTATAATTTGAATAGCAGTTTTGCCCATTGTTAGTTACACGTGGATGATCTCTGAAACATCGTGCTGTGCCACTAACCTGGAGGTGTGGGTATCCTTGATGAATATGGATACTCCCCTGCCTTTTGTATTTCGGTCCGGGTTTTGTGGCCGAAATGTCTGTAGCCTGGTATTGCTGGGGTGCTCACTGGAGCCTTAAACCAAGTTTCTGTTACTGCACATATATCGATTTTCTCCATACTGAGGAGTGCCTCGAGTGCGTGCATTTTGAGGTTTAGACTTCTGGCATTGAGTAGCATTACCCTCAGTTTTTTGTTACTTGCGCTATTTACAGTGGTGGGTTTGTCTTTTGAGCCTTGCCTAAAAAAGGCAGCATGGGAGTGGCAGAAGCCTTGGCCAGTATTCAAAAGCCTAAGGCTGACAGGTGCTAGCCATCTCTAGCGAAGCAGCGAGGCTTGTCAAGCATATCATCCCAGGCTGACAGACACTGGTTCCCATTTGAATGACACCAGAAGCTTAGCCAATTGTTGAAATTGATAATTTTTTTCTTTATACCGTGGTATCATTCTTGGTGAGGGCAGGATGCTACTCAGGGTCAGGGTCATACCGGCCTGGGCTATGTGATCAGAGAGCTCTTCCATGTCTCTTTTCATGTAGTCCAGGGAGGTATGGCTCAGGTCATTCACACCAACATGGACAATGACAGAGTCATATTTGTACTTATTCTGGAGAGACCTGAGTGCTTGTGTTATGTGGTGGATCCTGGCACCTGACAGGCAGCTAACAGTAACCTTCTCCTTGTTCAGCCGAGCGAGTGGGACATCAGTGTGCCCGACTATAGAGTCGCCTATTACTAGTGCGTTGGGTATATTATTTTGCCTTAAGGGCTGTGATTGCATGCCACACCGGTTTTGTGAAGTATGTGTTTCATGGTTTGTGTTGGGGGTGGAGGTTGCTTGGATGTCTGCTTTGGAGGTCTCTTTTGCTTTTGCAGATTTTTATTTAGAGCCTCCAAGTATGTTTTCGTGTATTTATGTGCGTTTCTTGCCAGTGCTGGTTTCATAGGTCTATATGAGACTGGTGGTGTGATGCAAGTAATTCCCTTCTCCTCTTGACTGCCTGGTCCAGTCTTGGGTTGAGACAGCTTAGCCTCCAGTTTGGCTGTATAATTGCATCTCTCGCATGTATTAGTGTTTGGTGGAAGGAGGAGAGAGTTGTCTATGTACATGAGGCAATTGTAACACTGCCTCAAAATGCCCAGATTCACCAGTTGAACCGGAGAGTATACCTGAAACTGCCCTTTGGACATGCCTGGATAGGTACAGTGAACTGTTTTACTGATTCGCTGGTAAGGTCGAATAGAGAGCCTTGTCCTTATCTACAGTATAGGGGGGTCTAGTGCTATGGTTTATTAGTGCTTGCTATGAGTTTTGAGCAAGTGCCGGGATGAGAAGTGAATGGTTTGAGTGCTTAAGTTGAAAGTTAAGTGTAGTTCCAAGGGAAAAATTGAAGAGTACACTTTGTGGAGCCGGGAATAGTTATATACTAGCTACCTGGCACTGCCTGGCTCGCAAAACCACGCAAATGCTGGTTTTATAGCAGGGAAATGAAAGAGATAGAAATTAGCCCAAAATGGTCAATAAACTACTAATTTCTGGGCTGAAACCCCTCCTCCAGGGAAAGATAGTCTGCTCAAAGCGCCCTCTCTCACAGTGAACAGGGAAACTTCCTTCTGTCCAAGTAAGGTATGGGAAAACACAGAAACTTGTAACACAGCCCTGAATTCAGCACTAACCTAAAAACTGGACTATACTAGCTTAGAAAGGTGGGAAAACAAGTATATTTTTTTTTTTTCAGAAAATAAAGCAGATACAATCAAAAAAACACTTTAAATGCACAGAAATGGCTATCACACTTGAGTGCATAGCCTACAATAGTTAAGCAGGTAATGTAAAAACAAAATGACTTTGTTAAAGTGCAGGCAGTAAAATAAGTAAAATATGTAGCTGAAACAAGCTTTTTAAATCACAGAAACTCTAGAAAATCTGCATTTTAGGCGGAATTAGCTAAAGGCAGCAAGAAAATGCAAACAAATGATACTTAATCACTCCAATGTCTCTCTTTTGTCTCTCTGCTGCTGTAGAACTCTGCAGGGCACCAGTCAGGAGCTTGCTGAGCTGTATACTAGCACAAAAATCTCACAAATGCGGGTTTTATAACAGGGAAATGAAAGCGATAATTAGCCCAAAATGGCCAATAAACTACTAAGTTCTTGACTGATCCTTTTAGAGTCTGGTGAAGTGTGCCATAAAATTCCAAGACTGTAATGCAAAGGTTGAAGCATAAATCCATTTTCTAAACCTATGCATCAACCGAGCCTCTCTATTCGGAGGATGGATAGTGGTCCTTTCCTCTGCTCATTCCTTTTTTGTGGCCACCGCCACCACCACCATGGCATCTACTGTCAATCCCTTTGCCGAAAACTGATGATCCTCAGGTGCAGTAAAAATTTTGTCTGGTTTCTTGGGTTTGGGTTGTGTGGCATCAGGAGCTTCCCATGCCCGTTGCGAGATAAACTTAATAAGCTTGTCAGCAGGTGGAGTAACCCAGAGGTAGATGGTAGACAGCTGAAGGAGGAGACATCTTCCAGGGGTGACCGTGGCAAACCCTCCACTTCATTGTAATCAGTGTCCTCTGTGATGGATTGCTCTGGGGAATCTAAGAGTTTCCTCTTATACTTTCTCTTCTGAGGAACCTCCTCAGTAGGATGATCTGGGGAGGTGTCATAAGAGAGCAAAACCAGTACAGGTGAATTCTGCAATTTCAGTACTCACTGTCCAGGTGTTTGAATTGGTTGAGACTCTGGATGAGGGGAAGGGGTAGGAAGCTGCTCCATCTGGGGTGGTGTCGAGTGAATGCCTACAGTGGACAGAGGCCTCTCCATGGCCTGGAAAGCTGTTCCAAACAGAGAAGGAAGAGAGACTGGAACTGAGAAAGACTGCCTCAGAACCATGGGTCCTCCGCTCTGTAGATACCACTCCAGAGGCTGAAGCCAGGGTCGAGCTAATGAGTGCCAAAGCCCAGAGGTGCAGGGATGGCTCTGAAAAAATGGAGTCGAGTCCTGCCCCTTGGAGGCAACAACAGAGCCACGACCCAGAGAGGTCTCCAGCTCCAAAAGGGACAAAGAGCTCAGGGTATGGTTCGGCACCAGAGATAAAGACCCAGCTGGAACCAAAACAGTCAGCACTGGGAAAGATGGAGTTGGGATCTCCAAGTCCTCAACGGAGGTCGGAAGAGCAAGACTAGTTGGAGTCAAAGAAGGAAAGATACCAGCACCAGAAGGAGTGGAACCAATGACATAGGTGTAAACATCTACCAATTGCAACACATGCAATTCAGTCAGGCTCTTGGGTGGAACAAACAGACTGGGTAGAGGGGGATCTAGGTCTTTCCAAAAAGGACCTAGGTAACTGACCTGCAAAGGGTCAATGGAAGGGAAGTATCTGGTCCTAGAACAATCTAGGAATGAAAATTCCACACTTTCAGCTGGCAGACATTGGGAATGGAGAAACTGATGGCACCAAGACTATCATTCCATGGTCTGGCCATGGCTTGGTGCCGACAACTTTGGCACAGATGAGGAAGAAACTGTCAGTGCCAAGGAGGAGGTTGGTACCAGAGAATTTTGTAAGGTCCATACGGGTTATGCAGAAGCAGAGAGAAAAAGAAGTTATGTACTCACCATAACGTTCCATGTTTGTAGTCCATCTCACCTTTCATTCTTGCATATGGGATCGGAGCTGATCTTCAGCTCTGACTCGGCCTATTTACAAGCTGGAAGTCTTCTGGTTTGTTCGTGGCTACACAGGTATCCCATGGTGCACCAGTACAATCCCCAGATCTTGTTTGCTGCTAACTAGGAGAGATAATAACAAATATACCAAAGAAGCCAATACTAAAAGGTCTCCATAAAAAAGGATAATAATGTTTTTCTGTCTCCAGGTACTTCCAGGCTGGGGGTAAGCAGGTGGGTTCGTAAGAATGAAGGGTGAGATGGACTACAAACATGGAACGTTATGGTGAGTACATAACTTCTTTATGTTTTGTAGTCCTATCTCACCTTCATTCTTACATATGGGACAGCGTCCCTAGCGCCTTATTCTTTGGTGGCTCAAGGAAAAATACTCCTGAGTACCATGGAACCAAATGAAGCTCTACCCCTGGAGGTTAAATCCAATTTGTAATGAGTAATAAAAGTGTGAGGGGTAGCCCACGTAGCTGCTGCACAAATATTATCAAGTGGGACCCTGGCTTGAAAGGCTGCAGAGGAAGACAGATCTGGTAGAATGAGCCTCAGAATTGTAAACATAAGCTACACAGCTAGCAATCCAATTAGAGAGTGTCACTTTGGAAACTGGTAAATGTGACCTGGAGTCAGAGAAGGAAATGAATAATTGATCTGATTTCCTTAGTCTTTGTCTGTGGACATCCAGCTGGTGAAACCTGTATTCAGCTGCATTGGAATGATTTGGAAAGAACACCAGAAGCTCAATGGACTGATTCAAAGTAGCATGGGAACAGACCTTGGGGACAAAGGAGGGATTAGCACAAAGGGACACACTGTCCTTGTGAAAAATCAAATAAGGGGGTTTTACAGACAATGCTTGCAACTCTGACACCGATCTGGCCGATGTGATAGCCACCAGAAACAAAGTCTTCCAAGACAGGAATTTCAAAGAAGATGAATGAGAACGCTCAAAGGGCAGAGAAGACAATTTGGATAACACAAAATTTAAATCCCATGAGGCAACAGGTTCTTGAAAGGGGGGGTTCTTAACAAGGTGGCACCTTTAAGGAAGGTTTTGCACAGCTTATGTGACATCAGATTAGAATCTTGAAAACCTAGATGAAAGTTTGAAATCGCTGCCAAATGAACTGACAGTGGCAGCCGCAGAACCCTGGTGAAAAAGCTCAGACAGGAATTCCAAAACCACTGGAATGGAGGCCGTGTAAGGGTCAACATTCATTCTCTCCACCCAGACAGAGAATCTTCTCCATTTACTGGAATATAGTCGCCTAGTGGAAGGTTTATGAGAAGACGTAAGGATATGAGTCACGGAGGGTGAGAAGTCATAAAGCCTGACTAGGGATGGAACTGGAGCAGCCACACTGTCAAACTGAGGGTGTGTAAGGAGGGATGAAGCGAACCTGACATGCGAGTCAACAGGGCTGGAGCTGGGTCCAGGAACCAAGGATCGTCCAGGAGAAAAGGCCCAAGGAAGGGGAACCAAACCTGACAAGGCCAGTAAGGAGCGATGAGGATAAGTTTGCTTCCCAGCCATTTCACTTTCTGAATAACCTTGGAAATGAGAGGAAAGGGAGGAAAAGTATACAGGAGACCCAGGGGCCAATCATGAACAAGTGCGTCTCTCAGTGACTCCCCCGGAGGGGGGATGAGGGAGAAGTAGCTGCTGCATTTGGCATACACTTGACTGGCAAAGAGTTCACAGCAAGGCTGTTCCCATCTGCAGAAAATCTGTTCCGCTGTTTCCTGTTTCAGAGACCACTCGTGAGGCATAAGAATTGCCCTGCTGAGTTTGTTGACTATCACATTGGTTGTCCCTTGAATGTGCATTGCCACCAGAAAATGCTAGGAAGCTATCGCCCATTTCTAAACTCGCATGGCCTCTCGACAGAGTGGGTAAGATCTGGTTCCACCCTGTTTGTTGATATACCATACTACCAACATGTTGTCTGATTGTATTGCAATAGTCCTCAGAGGCAGAAGGCTGAGAAGTGCTTGCAATGCCAGGAGCACTGCCCTCATCTCTAGAACGTTGATATGCAGGTGAGCCTCATGATCTTGCCATGTGCCTTGGACAGTCCTGCCAAGATAATGCCCCCCCCCCCCAAACTATCTGTGAGGCATCCATTATCACTGTGGCAACGGGTTGGTGAGGAACAAATGAGGTGCCCGTGGTTAACTGATTGGGCAGTGTACACCAAAGGAGGTCCTTCTTGCAAGATTCTGTCAGCAGAATGTGATGAGATAATGAGAGGTGTTGAAAAGACCATTGGGACGATAGAAGCCACTGAAGAATTCTCATGTGCATCCTGGCTAGTGGCTCTAGTAATATGGTGGAAGCCATGGTCCCTAGAAGCTGCAGAATAGTCTTGGCTTTGACCTTTCATAAGGGGAGAAGACACCGAATTTGAAGAACCAGATTCTGTGTGCTTTTGGCAGGAAGACGAGCCAACATGTCTACTGTGTCTATCTCTGTGCCTAGAAAAATCACAGATTGAGAAGGGCAATAAGGCAGATTTTTCCCAGTTTATAGAAATTCCCAGCTGGGCACAAAGCTGAACAGTAGCATCCCTGGACTGAAGAAGTAGATGCCTGGTGGGGGCGGTCAAGAGCCAGTCGTCCAGATAAGGAAACACCTGGAATCCTCGACGTCTCAGGTGAGCTGTCATGACATACATTTGGTGAACACCCTGGGGGCTGTGGTGAGACCAAAGGGCAGAGCACGAAACTGGTAATGACTGGCACCCAGCCGGAAGCGTAAATGACTCCTTGACACCCTGTCCATTTTGATGTGGTAATAGGCATCTTGGAGATCTATTGAGCACATCCAATTGCCTTTACCTAATAACAGGAGTATAGACTGTAGTGTCACCATCCAGAACTTGTACTTCTTTTCTGATTCATTCAATCTGCAGAGGTCCAGAATGGGCCTTCAGTCCCCTGTACATTTTGGCACTAAAAGGAATCTGGAGTAAGTTCCGGATCCTATTTGGTCTGCTGGGACGGTTTAGATTACTCTTTTTGACAGCAACTTGTTGACCTCCTCAGTTGCCTGATCCCTGTGACTGGGTGCAGCATCTGGGATCTTCTTGAGAACAACAGGTGGAAGAGAAAAGGGTATGATATAACCTCTGGTAATAATTCTTTGTACCCACTTGTCTTGAGTGATACCCAGCCAGGCTTCTGAATACAAAGAACTGCGACCCCCGACCAGCCCCAGAGAAGCACAGTCAGGCCCCACATCAGGAGCGCTAGTAAGGCCGGCCCCGAAAGGAATCGTGACCTCCCTGGTTTTGCAGACCGCCCTTGCCTCTAGGGCGACATCTACCATTTCCTCCTCCTCCTCTGCCTCTGAAGGAGGAGTCACCCTGTGAAAAACCTCTGGGACTTCGTGAACCACATTTTACCGCCCCTCTGACCCATAGGGTATGGTCTAGAGGGAACAGTAAAACGTACTTTAATGGCAGAGAGTGTTTTTCCTTCTTGCTTGCACCAGGTGAGTGTCTCCTTTACCTTGGGTCCAAACAATGAGGAACCGTCAAAGGGGGAGTTGGTAAAGGTAGACTTGAACAGTTCCGCAAAGTTACACTAATGCATTCAGGAATGATTAGGGAAATTCCTGAACCCACTGCTCTACTCGCTCCATCGGCTGCAGACGAAATAAGCCACATGGAAGAGTTGACAATAGAGTTCGAGGTGGACAACTGGGCAGAAACCTTGTCAGGGACTCCCTCAGTACATGTACCTTGTAGAAAATCTAACACTTTAAGGACATCTCTCTGAAGCCTCGTGAAGTGAGTAAGGTAGTTCAGCAATCTAAGGGTAAATGCTGCTGAACTAAAGATATGCTTCCCGTATCTGTCCATCGTTCGAGACTCCTTATTTGGCAGGTGAACAGAAGAAGTAGTCCCAGCTAGCTCCTTCTTAGTGGCCACCGCCACCACATGGCATCTACAGGAACAGCTTTACACAAAAAAATCTTTCTCAGGAGGGGCAGAAAGAAACTTATTCGGTCTCCTGGGGACTGGCTCCATGACATCAGGAGTATCCCATACCTTTTGATTAACTAGCTCCATCAGTTCGTCGAAAGGTCGAGACACCCAAGAGGCTAAAGATTGAGACCCGAAAGCCTTCAGGTACACAGTCTCCTCATCAGAAGGGGTGACAGTGGGCCAGCCGCACCTCTGCTTAAGGATTTCCAGGATGTCTATGAAGTAGACATCAGAGGATGACTTGGGGGACCCTTCTGACTCCTCGGGGTCAGTGTCAAAGGTCACAAACTCATCCTGGGAGTCTATATGCTTCCTCTTGCATGTTCTCTTCCACAGGGGCTCTTCAGAAGGACATTCTGGCGAGGTCTCGGAAGAGTGGGGGCCACCAGCCGGTTGCTCCTGAGGTTGAGGGTCTCTGCTGTCCACGAAAGGAGTAGGAGCTGAGACAGAAGTAGGTGCTTTAGGGGGAAAAGTGTCGGTACCTCTGGTAGGAGATGATGATTGGGATAGCACACTCCTCATCATCTCGAATGCCGACCTCTCTGGCTCAGAAGAGACCGAGGATACAGTCAGCTCCAGAGCCATTGGCTCTGAGATAGACATAGGTTCCGAACTCACTCTAGCCGACGCGCCGAGAGGAAGACTTTGAACCAAAGAAGTTCGGTTCCAAGCATCCCTGTCGGGGCCGACCGGGGAGCTTCGGCCCCTAAACACTACGGACGGTGCCAAAAGTGTCGGAGCAGAACTCTGCTCCGAAACAGCCACAGGGGGAGCCGGAACCGAAAGTTCCACCAGTGGTACCAAACACTCTGGCTCCAAAAGACCAGCAAGGCTCGTAGGAGGAATGATTGCAGAGGGCTGAACGGACCCAAGTGGCTCCGGAACCGACTGGGTCAGAGCCAACAGCAATTTTGGCAAAGCAGATGACTTCAACAGTCTCAGCACTACCCTCTCCACATCTTCTTCCGATAAACTACTGGAAGACCTGGATGAGAGAGTAGGAGAGAGGGACCTCTGAGGTATCAGAGATTTTAATATAGCGGAAGCTGGTAGAGGATCCATAGACCGGCTCCGTGAAATGGTCTCAGTGGTTGGCTCCTATATACTTTGAACCGACCCTGTAGTCACAGTAGTGCTCTCAATCGGCACCGAGCTCTGTGGAGCCGAAGAGGCAGAAGACTTATCCATTTTCGTGATTTTAAGAGGTGGCTCAGACACCAGCCGGTGCCGGGGAGGGCCTCTTAGAGGACTTTTCCTTTTTAGATCCCTGAGATCTAGAAGAAGAGGAAGAGCTAGCCAGATCTTCCTCAAAGGAAGGTTTAAGAAGACCTTTTAGGATGAGTTTATTCTTATGTTCTTGCAACATCCTAGGACTAAACGAGTGGCAAAATAAGCAGGTTTCCAGTAAATGGATGGCCCCTAGACAGTAAACACAGTTGCTGTGACCATCCGTGATGGACATTTTCTGTGAGCATTTAATACATTTTTTAAAGCCAGATGGCTTATGGTCCTTGCTAATTTTGGACATTCTCACAAAATGCACACACACAGAAAGAAGAAAAAGGGGGAAAGGACTAGGTCCTCTAATTTAAACTGGCCTAGCCCTGCTGAAAGAGAAAGACACCACGAGGACTAGGTCCTCTAACTTAAACGGGCCTAGCCCGGGCAAAGAAGGAAACAGAAAACAACTGAAACAGAACTAGTTAAGAGACAAAGGCAGAAAAGTCACACTCAAACCAGGATACATGGAAATTTCAATATATTAATAAGACTAAAGAATCAAAACAGAACAGAAGCACGTCCTGTTAACGATGCTAACAATTTAGCAAGCGGGAATCTGCCAAAAACTAATTCTTAATAACTACACACAACAAACTAAGCGCAAAGGCACCTACAAATACCAAACTATGAATAACATGAACAAACAGTACACAGGATACCAATACGAACAAGCCAAAAGGCCAATTATCAAAAGATTGCACACAAAAGCGCAAATATAAAGGTAACTATTCTAACTACGCTAACTATGCAACTATAACAGGTTAGTCTACAAAATACAAAATGCTGAATAATTTTTGAATAAATTCAAAAAACTTAGCCAGACAAGAAGCACAACCAAACTCATCGACACGGCAAACAAGATCTTGGGATTGTACTGGTGCACCATGGGATACCTACCTAGCCATGAGCCAACTAGAAGACTTCCAGCTTGTAAATAGGCAGAGTCGGAGCCGAGGATCGGCTCCAATCCCATATGTAAGAATGAAGGTGAGATAGGACTACAGAACATCTGATGGTTTAAACCTTTTAGTCATGGGGGCTGAGGGAGAAGCTGGCACTAATTGACTCCTTTTCTTGGACTTGTCAATCTTCGAACAAGATAAGGAATGGGGTGAAATATCCATTTTGCTTTCTGATTCACGACCAGAGATGGCCTCTTCAAAGGCAGATTTTAACATGCCTTGCAAAATTAACTTATTTTTTCTTTCAAGCAGGGCCTGATGACTGAAGTTATAGCAGACTGAACAATCTTATTGTAAGTGCACCAGGCCCAAGCAAATACACAGAGAGAATGCCTATCAGACTTTGGAAGCTTTTGTTCACATTTGAAGCATTCCTTGAACCCAGAGGTGCCTCTGCTCTTATCACATTGCTACCCAGACAACATATAACGGGTAAACAAGACCACACACACACACACGCATGCACGCGCGCACACACACAACACACACACACAGACACACACAGACACACACACATGCACACACATGCGTGCAAGCACACACTCTATACTCATTGAAAGAATTAAATGCTATACATAGAAGTACACACACTTTCTTCTTCTTTTTATTTATTTTTTAAGGTACAGAAAGGAAGGGGAATGAAAAAGGAATATATACAGTCTACCAACAGTTGTAGTACAGAGTACCGATAGGTACGAAAAGAAAAACTACCAACAATGGTAGATAAGAAAAACACCAAATGGTAAAAAGGGACACAGAAAGGAGCTATTTGAAATGGGTAGCTAAAAACGGAAAAGCGATAGTAAATATTAAAACTAGAAAAGATATCATATTAATACAGAAAAAAATATAAGCAATAAATCACTTAGCGCAAAAGCTACTAGAGATGTGTCTGTCCCAGGAAGTGGCAAACGAGATCTGAGGTAATTTGGGAAGGAGCATTCTGAGCAGGAATTAAGCTCAAGAGTTTTTGGCTCAAGAGTGCTGTAGTAATGGTAGAGTCTGTTCCAATATCAGAACCAAACCTATTTGTCAAGGATTGTCAAGGATTACATGAAGACTGACAACATCAAATCACTTTATAATCATGGTTTAGTATTAAAATGGGCATGTATGAAGCTGGATCCAATGGGTCTTTACCCTCTCTACATATTACAGCCAGCGCATCTTTCTTCCAGGATGTTGGTGCTTCTCCTCATCTTAAAATACTGCTAAACAAAATCTTCTAGATCTTTACCAATTTCCTCTCTCCTAGTTTCCAAACTTCCACAGGAATACCATCTATTCCTGGGGACTTTCCTGCTGATTGGTTATACATCACCATTTTTACCTCATCTTCTCCCATCCTAACTATTAGTAATTGAGCATCATTTACCTCTAAACTTGGCATATTTAATCCTTCCATAAACATTTCCATTTGTACCATTTCTTGATCTCCATAATTCCTTGCTTTAAACAGACTTTCATAAAATGTCCGTAATATTTCTAGTATCTCTACAGGATCTCTTGTTTTATCCCTTATTTTAGGCTCCCTAATCTTGGTGACAACCCTTTCTACTTTCTGTTGCCTGAGTCGTTGTACTAAAGGTTTTTGTTCTCTGGCATTATTATCAAAAAACAGTTGCTTAACAGCACTCTTTCTACATTCATGCATATTATCGAGGTAATCTTTTATTTTCTGTTTAACATTCTGCAATTGCGCCTCTTCTTGTTCTGTGGTATTTCCCCTATTCTGCAATATTTTTAACATTTTCAGTCCCTTTAAATAATTCTTGTTGTTTCTTAACCATATTTCTCTTTCTTTTATTTCGACTCTATTTTTAAACTCCAATTTAATTTTATCCCACTCCCCAGCTATATTTTTCACAAGAAATTTCTGTCTTCTCTAATAGCTCCTGAATAATTTCCACTACCATTCCTTAAATTCCTCTCTTTTCAATAGATAGGCGGGAAAGTGCCAGTGCCTCATTTTTATTTCATTGGTCTGCATTTTTATTTTAGTTATCAGTGGCGCATGATCTGAAATAGTTATTGGGTGCGTATCAAGAAATTCAATTAAATGCACATGTTCCTGTGAAATGCAAGTTCTCTCTAGTTTAGCCCAGTTTATGTACCTTGGGGAATAGTATGTAAATTCATTCCAAACTCCCACTACTAAATCCATATCTTCCATGCCAAATATTTTTATAAAATTCTTCAGAAGTCTATCATCCTTTGTTATATTTCCCTTCTGTGTTGCAAATCAAATTCCATTCCCCACCAATAAATAATATTTCCTGCTGAAAACTAATTATTTCTCCCAGAATTTTCTTATGCTCCATTATAGCAGTTTTAGGTGGAATATAAATACATGCCAGTGTAATCCTACTCCCTCACCAGTACTGCATATCTACCATTATCTTTTTATCCTCTGCTATCACTATTGGATCTCCTCTTGTAATCATACCTCTCAACCTGAAAATTTCAAAAATCTGGACAAAGGCCCATGAAAAATAGGTACAGATCTGTGCGCTGATTAACAACATTTGCATACATAATTAAATAACCCCACCCACTCCAGTGGAATTGTGGGATACCAGCTTTCAAACACAAACTGAAGAACAGACAACCAAAATATGGGCCCAGCCCCAAACCCTGTAGTAAATGGCAACCATTTTTTTTAATGTGCAGCAAATGCATAGACATTGTCCATAACCCTTATGATGTGTCAAAGATATTAGTGCAATTCAGGAGCTATTAACCAAAACTTCAGATAACTGGTACTGTTAATCATGAGTGTAGGCATTAGGAAGAGGAGTGTTTTATTTTTCTTATCCTGAATGCTGAAGAAATGTACTTGATACTTTTGCTCTTTTTTATCCTGACTTAGAGAAATGCACTCGCTGTTTTTGCTCAAAAGTATTTTACAAGCACAGTACAAAGGTAAAACCATCTGCTCTTGAATTTATGTTGTGAGATTTTATCAAACTGCCCTTCACACATTACACTGTACTTTTTATTATGTTACAGCAGCTACTGCCATCAGCAGGACTGACTGCCTATGTAAACTGTCAATACCTGACCGGAAACCTACAGATTTCCCTGTGCCTGTGGTATGCTATGCAGGAACACTACCTTTTGCCAATGTGTATACTAGATATACATGTAAGTATAATAACATATGTTATAAAATTATATACAGACAAAACTTGTATAAATTACATACAAGTAGAACTAACAAACGCAGAACTGTTTAAAAACAAATATCTGACAACTACAAGCAAAAAGGGAAAGTCCTGACAAGCAGATTATAATGAATAAGCACACTATCAGGAAGGTTCTGGTCCCACTCACTACACTTTAAGACATGGTTTATACCATTGTGTGGACTGCATACAGAATTCTACTACTAACTGTACACCAAAGAAGCCAGGGGTCGATCCCAGGATGTCAACCTTTTAAGTAAAACATTTAGCCAACTGCCGGTATTTCCACGTCACCCTGAAAACAGGCACCAGTGCAGTGCCGATCTTGTACAGTTCATAATAAATCACTAGTAAGTAGAATAAGTTTGAATAACAGATTAATATTATTGACAGACTGCTGTGAGCATGGGCACCCAGAGTCTCATTGTTTTTTAAGCTATTCCATGCTTTGTAGACGCACCTACTATTAACAGTCCTGAGAAACACTTGAGAATATCAGGCATAACGGCATCAGTCAAAATGATAAATTCACATTATTTGCAACTGACAATGTTCACTTACCGAAAAAGAAGCCAATGACAAAATCAGTAACCCTTTTCTGTTCAGCAGACTTGAGGATTCCTTTATTGTACGACTTCCCTGCACTCGTCTTGCATTGGATATTCATTTATTAGCTGCCTGCTGCTGCACCTATCCTGAAGCACTTTGTTGCTGCCCAGTCACACCCCTCAAGCCCTCAGCCGAATTCTGACTGGCTGGGAGGCTGCTCGTGATGCTGATGTCATCATATATGTGATGACGTGAACGGAAGATTGCAGAGGTGGAAAAATATTTTTAAAA
The DNA here is from genome assembly GCF_019279795.1 of Protopterus annectens. Taxonomy (NCBI): domain Eukaryota; kingdom Metazoa; phylum Chordata; order Ceratodontiformes; family Protopteridae; genus Protopterus; species Protopterus annectens. The sequence goes on from NC_056737.1 coordinate 1,133,491,916, forward strand.
AGCTGCGAAAAGCGCAAATTAATCGGGAATAAAGGGGGCCAATCGGAAATTCGTGACACCCCATTATGTGGACCTCAAAATCATTAAATGCCAAGGAATTCGGCACGGTTGACAGGTATGCTTGCAATTAATATAAGCACTCCTTTTCCTTTGTCCCAGGTATTTCACTGAACAGTTGTCCTTAAAAACTTTTTTATTTATCAAATTCACATGTTCAGTTCTGTCCAAATGCGTCTCCTTGCATAGCTATTTGCATTCTACTTTTTTTAATATAGTTCACTACTCTTTCTTTTCTGTATATACCTGTGAGACCATTAAGATTTAAAGACAGTATCAAAAGGGTCATTCTGTTGAAAAGTTATTATTCCCACCTTTTATTTCAAACAGCTTTTCTGTTAAGTATCTAATTCCAGCTTTTGTGTTACAAGCATATACTAATGTTAGTTTTATTGAAAGCCCTCAAAAAAAATAAAAACTCCAAAAACCTATTAGCTTAATATTAACATATAAAAATATGTACAGCCACACTCACAAACTTGGTTTAACCTAAAAGGAAGGTTATCCATGCCAAGATGTGTGTTAAAGCCTGTGCTTCTACTAAGTGTGGTCTGGTATTGTTTTATCTTTATTTCTCTCCCAGAATGAGAAACACTTAAATGCTTCCAGAAAACATTAGCGCCTAGCCATTGAAAGGAAGCATTATTCTGTTTTTTTTTTTTCTAATTTTTTTTTTTTGTTAGACAAGAAATGTCTTAAAGTGTCATGTATGACACAGGCAATCTTCTATAAATGAAAACAAACCACACTGACACAATTTTAGTAGCAAACATTATACATTACAAATCATGTTGACACAACCACATTTGCAAACATAATCACCACTTGTAATCCAGTCACTGTCAGTCAAACATTACATAGCACATTCAGATCCTGCCTTCATTTAAACCATGATCCTTCTCTGCATGTATTGTTCCCACAATTCCCATTTTACAATGTAATTTGCTCCTACCTTTTTCTAAAGATCTCAGTTCCAGTTTTAGCACTGTTACTATATTCACTACTTCCTAGTAAAGTTCATTTAGACTTTATTTCCATTTTCTAGTAAATGCTTTTTTGGCAGCCACCGTAATTAGACTCAGAAAGGCCTTACTATGTTCTAGGCAACTCCAATAAAAGCCTCTATTTTCAACAGACAGGTGGGAAAGCACCAGTGTCTCATTTTTATTTCATCATCCTATTTTTAGTCATTACTGGCACATGATCTGAAATAGTTACTGAGTACATATCAAGACCTTCAGTTAAATGCATGTGTTCCTGTGAAATCTAAATTCTGTCTAGCCTTACCCAGTTTTTGTATCTTGGGGAATAATTTGTAAATTAACTCCGGACTCCTACTACTGAATTTGCATCTTCCATGCCAGACATTTTCATAAATTTCTTCAAAAATCTACTCTCCTTTGTTATATTTTCCCTCTGGGCTCCCCAGACAGATCTTCATTGCTGCACACCAAATTCCAGTCCTTACCTATAAGTAATATTCCTTGCTAAAAGCTGATTATTTCTCCCAGAATTTTCTCTTAAGCTCTATTATACTAGTTTTTGGTGGAATATAAATACATGCCAGTGTAATCCTCCTTTTCTATCCTCTTCTATTACTACTAGAGCTACTCTTGCAATTAATATAAGTACTCCTCTTTTCCTCTGCCCTAGGTATTACTCTGAATACCCATCCTGAGAACCTTTATCAAATTCACGTTTCGTTTTTCCAAGTTTGTCTCCTGTAGCACAGCTACTTGCAGTCTACATTTTAGTATAGTTCATTACTCTTTCTTTTTTGTGTTTATCAGTAAGACCACTGATGTTTAAAGACATTACAGAAAGCACGACAGCCACAGCCACACCCACAGACTTGAGTTAACCTAAAAGAAAGGTAATCCATGCTAAGAAGCCTGTGCTTCTACTAAGTGCTGTCTGGTTTTCTCTTATCTTTATGGCTCTCTCAGCTGGGAAAACACTTCAATGTTTTCAGGAAACATTTGCTCCAAGCCATTTCTCTTTATCAGATTGACTGCTAGAGACACAACAACCAGACACAAAACTGCCAAGCATACATTTGTTTACTAGAAAAAAAGCTTTATAATATTCAATCTTCTTTTTCATTTAATTGTTTTCTCTTAAAACTTACCACATTAAGCTAAAGGCCTAGTTATTTCCCATGCAAGAATGAGAAAACGTACACTGTTTCTTTTCTCATGTTCTTTTAACCAGATTTTTCTTTTCTTTTACAGTGCAATGCCTATAAGAAGAAAGAGAGAGGAAGGGAGAAAGAAAAAGAAAAAGAAAAAATAGGAGCATCTATTTACATTAGTATCCTCACTACACTTAAAATAACAGAGAATTTTACTTTATAGCATGCAAAAAATCATGCACCGTTAAAACAGTACCACCAAAAAAAAAAAGTTTTACTTATGAACTAACTTCCGTCCTCCTCTTTGCCTCTCCTGAATATTTTTCTGAACATTAATGACATGAAGTAGGGCATATGCTTTATAGTTCCCTACAAGTTTCAAAATATCTAGGAAAAAATGTCCAATATTTCTGGATTTCCTTGTTCTGTCATGCTTCACAAATATAATTATTGCTTTGTAATCCCACATTTGTCAGTTTCCAAGTTACTGGTTTTATTCCTGCCCATCTCCATCTCCCAAATGCGATTTCTGATTCATTTCCAACATACTCTCAATTCTTCTAGTTGTCTCTTGTGTTTTTCCTTTCTCTCAAGCATTTTGTGATGAAACATTGGAAAAGGTTTCACTGGCAAAGTTTCTCTGTGGTCTTTATTACCAGAAGAACAAGAAGCAGAATATCATTCTGTTTCACAGAACAGTTTTTATTGGATAAGCTTTCCTATTTCTTACTTTGTATGGACTTCATCAAAAAATGATTTTGTCCATCCAGGGAAAATATTTTGAAGATAGCTGGGTACAGCAGTTTGAATCTCATGCCTTCTTTTTGACATTCCCTGAATAATGGAATCAATTTACTCCTCTTCTGCCTGGTGTACAATGAGTAGTCATTCTCCACAAACACTCTGCTGTCTCCCACGTTTACCTTCTGTCATAGATTTTCCAGCATCAACTCCTTCTGCTGGTAAGATTGCATCTTTACTATTAAAGGTCTAGGTTGCGTTCTCATAACCAGGTTTGGAGCACACACACAAAGTGCCCTTACAATTAAGAATCCCTGTTGTGGAATACCAGCCCAGTTGTTTATTTGTGCTTTTATAAAATTAATATAGTCTATTCCTTCCAGTTCTCCCTTATTCTCTCTCTCTCTCCTTGTTCAGTTTTAAGAAATGTAGGCACTGCAATGTAAAAAATGATTAAAAATCATAATAAAAAAAAATCAAATGTGCTTTTTTCATTCTTGCATGGGGAACGACAGGATTAAAGAACTTTGATTGATTTAGTAACATGTTTTAGGAGACAGCAAGCAAATGAAAAACAACATTAAAAGTTATGAGGCTTTTTCTAGCAAACACATGCATGTCCAGCAACAATTCTGCAGCTGGTCTTCATGTTTCCAAGGAAACAATCTGATAAGGGAGAAAATGGCTGCCTGATTCTCATGTCTCCATGAAGACAATCTGATAATGAGAAACTGGCTACAGTCTGGTAGAGAGTGACTGGCTGAGAGGAAAAAGAAAAGAGAGATTATCTAGGAGATAGTGTTTTCTGCAAGCATTCAGAGGTTTCCTAAGGTAGATAATGCTCTCTAAAAGCATTCAGAAGCTTTCTCAAGATAGTTAATGTTACCTGAAAGCATTCAGGGGTTTTCCCAGCTGGGAGAGATATAAAGATGAGACAAAAACCAATCTGCATTAGTAGAAGGACATGCTGATAAACGTATCTTAGCATGGATAACCTTTCTTTTAGGTTAACTCAAGCCTGTTAGTGTGGCTGTTAGTTTGGAACTTTTGTTCCTATTAGGAGAGTAAAACTTCAATATTTAAAGGTGAACAAAGTTTTGTGTGTTAGTATTAAATAAACAGGTTTTAGGGGGTACTGGGGTGTGTTTTTTTTTGTTTACGGGCTTTCAATAAAACAAAGTTTTATAATGCGATGCAGGCTCAAATGGATAAGACAAGAACCAACTGTATAAATGTTCAACCTGCCCAACACTGCATGCATGCAATTTAAAAGTTAGAAATAGACATTTAACAAAAAAATGTTATACATAAAAGGTGGGAAAATAACTTGTTAATGCAATGATACTTCCTGTAATGTTTTTAAATGTAAATGGCCTCACAGATAAACACAAAAAAGAAAGAGTAGTGAACTATATTAAAAATGTAGAGTGCAAATAGCTATGTTACAGGAGACGCACTTAGAAAGAACTGAACATGTGAATTTAATAAAGAAAGGTTTTCAGGATGGTTATTCAGCAGAATACCTCAAACAAGGAAAAGAGGAGTACTTATGTTAATTGCAAGAGGAGCTCCAATACAAGATAAAAAAGATAATATTGGCAGATTTGTAGTGCTATGGGGCTACTGGCAAAGGAAGAGGATTACACTGGCATGTATTTACATTCCACCTAAAACTGCCAAAATGCAGCTTAAGAAAATTCTGGAAGAAATAATCAGTTTTCAGCAAGGAATATTACTTATAGGTGGGGACTGGAATTTGATTTGCAGCAGTGAAGAGGTGTCTAGGGGGGCTCAAAAGGGTAAATATAACAACAGGAGGGTAGATTTTTGAAGAAACCTATGAAAATATTTGACACGGAAGATGTGAATTCAGTAAAAGGAGTTGTGAGTGATTTTCCATATTACTCACAAAGATATAAAAATTGGGCTAGGCTAGACAGAATTTATATTTCACAGGAACATGCACATTTAATTGAAAGTCTTGATACTCACTCAATAACTATTTCAGATCATGTGCCAATAACATCTAAAATAAAAGCACAAGGTAATGAAATAAAAATGACACATTGGCACTTTCCCACCTGTCTGTTAAAAGGACAGGAATTTAAGGATGCGTACTGGGCATTATTCAGGAGCTGTTCGAGAGGATAGAAATTATTTCTGAAAATATATCTGAAGAGTGTGATAAAACTAAGGTAGAAATTAAAAATATGGTTGAAGTAAAAGAAAGGGAGCTAAGGTTAAGAAGTAACAAGAATTATTTGGGTCTATAATGAATATTTGAACATTCAAAATTTCGAGTCTCATAAGTTCGACACCATATGATCGGATTTTTGAATGTTTGAACATTGTAACGGAGATCTCCATACAGCGCGGAATGGGAAGATTTCCTTTTTCTGCACTGTAGTGCGATCTCGGAATTGGTATATTTAAATAGTGGGGGGTGCATAGGGACGTGCCCCCCTGCTTAGAGCATTCAGGTAGGTGTTTTATTAGCTATTCGAACTTTTGAAAGTTCTATCATATGGTGTTGACCATATGACAGTCGAACATTCAAACGTTTGATTATCTAATATAGACCCAAATTATTTAGAGGGACTGACAAATGTTAAAGTATTGCAGAATAGGGGGATTCTCTCAGAACAAGAAGAGGATCAACTGCAGAATGCTAGACAGAATATAAGGGATTACCTTAATAATATGCATGTGTTTAGAAAGGTTGCTGTTAAGCAACTGTTTTTTGATAATAACACTAGAGTACAAAAACTTTTAGCACAATGACTCAGGCAACATAAGGTAGATAGGGCTGTCCCCAAACCTAGGGAGGCTAAAACAAGGAAGGCAGCAACAGATCCTGTACAGGTATTAGAAATATTTCGGAAATTCTATGACAGCCACTATAAAGGAGAGAAATATGAAAATCAAAAAAATATACAAATGGAAATGTTTACAGAAGAATTAAATATGCCAAGGTTAGAGGTAGATGAGGCTCAATTACTAACGGGTGGGATAGGAGGAGATGACATAAAATTGTGATGTGTAACCAATCTACAGGAAAGTCCCCAGGAATAGATGGTATTCCTGTGGAACTTTGGAACCTACTAGGAAAAAAATTGATAAAGATCTGGAAGGTTTTGTTTAGCAGTATTGTAAAAGGAGGAGAAGTACCAATGTCCTGGAAGAAAGCAGTGGTAGCTGTAATGGGACTACCTCGACCCATCAAAATTACATTTCAACGAAACGAAATTAGGCAAACTCCTTTTTACAAAAGTGCATTTTTACAAAAATGCACTTTCGCAGAAAGGCAACTAAGTGAACAGCAACGGGGGCTGTTGCTTAGATTGTGGCACAGTGGAGATAAGGGAATATTCCCTTTTCCCCACTGTAGTGCGATCTCGGAGGGAGCATATAAAAGTATCGGGGGTATGGGGGTGCAAGGGGTATTGTCCCTCTGCATAAATGTGGTTCGTGTTGTGGGGTTTTTAGTTTGCTTTTTTTGGTTTATTTGTATTTTGTGAAAGTGCATTTTCATGAAAATGCACTTTCGTGAAAAAGAGTTCATCTGTTTACGTTTCGTGGAAACGTAATTTCGATGGGTCGAGGCAGACCCACTGTAATACCTAAAGAGGGTAAAGATCCATCAGATCCAGCTTCAAATAGGGCCACTTCGATCCTAAATCATGACTATAAAGTGTTCATGTCTATAATGGCTAAAGAATAGCAAAAGTAATGCCAAAACTGATATGGATCAACGTGGTTTTCTGGAGGGAGGCAAACATTTGACAACATTAAAAGAACATTGATGATCCAGAGGGAAGCAGAATATAAGAAAATACCATTGTTGTTGGAGGGTCTTGATGCAGAAAAAACATTTGATGGAGTAGGCTGGTACTTTATGAGCAGGGCAATGGAAGCATTTGCATTTCCTGAAAAAATTATAATGAGAAAAAAGTAAACTGTTGTCGCAACCCAAAAGTTACTGTAGATGAAAATTCCAATAAGCATAAAAACTAAAATAACCACCACGGCTGAACAATCCAATACTGTTAAAATTTGATTTATTAGATACTGCCAAAATTGATAAGCGCTTTCACGTAGCTAAGTCTATGCTTAATCAGATCCTTAAAAAGTGTTAAAACAGGTAGGTTTATATACACATCATGTGACAATAATTAGTAATTAATCCATTAAGTAATCAAATCACTTTCAGATGGAGCACAAGTTCTAAAAGAAACAGTGACACTTTATTTATTAAAACATGCATCTAACACTGGCTTAATGTTTATATGACTATTAACCCCAGGAAACAAATGTGCTCAGAGTCTCAAGAGCCATCTAAGCTCAACTCTTTCTAAATAATTATTATGATCTCTCCCTCTTGTATTCAAATTTACCTATTGTAATACCCTAAATTTAAAACTATGCCTTTCAAATTCCATCAAGTGTTTCGCCAAGGCATTTTGTACGTTCTTATTCTTTATGTCATACAAATGTTGGTATATTCTGTCCCTAAATCGTTTCAGGGTTTTTCCTATATAAAAACTTTGACAATGATTACAACTAGCAAGATAAACTATATTAGTGCTATTACATGTGGCAAAGAATCTTGGTTTAAAAACAAAATTCAGGTTTGGGTGATGGTATTGTTTTCCCAAAAACAACAGAATGCAATTGGGATGGGATAGTATTATGCAAGCAAACCAAGAAAATCCACTATTGGTGATGAAAATGGGCAACAGTCATCAATCTATGATGTCGAATAGTACTATGAACTTTCAGGATTTTTTAACAGCAGTAAGAGAACTAGAGAATGATTTATTTAAATACAAGAGACTTGTGTGGCAAAGACTGCATATGGAGGCATGCTTGCACTTTCATGTAGTTCCGAGAGGGATGAGAGTGCTATGTATGCCTTCTTATGGCGATAGGCATCCAGATCTACTACAAAAGTGGCAACAGTTGAACCTTGATCTTAGTTACCGCTACATTAAGCTAATAATAGACTACTTTCTACCAAAGGAAAATGAACTTAAGCGGCAGATACATACTAAATACAGAGATATTAAGACTAAGTATAATGGGGAACCATTCAATAATGTATTGAATAATATGTATATGAATGCCTCCTGTTATGATAATAAACTCAAGCAAATTAAACAGCGCAAGCTGCAAAGAGACTATCAGGACTTCATCTCTGGTAATGTCTTTTCTTGGTCAAGAATAAATGATGAGCCCCCGAGGGCAAACAATGTTACATCTATAAATATGCCTGGGGGTTCTAGTCAACCAGAAGTATCTCAATATTCAAACAAATCCCTTATTGCAGAACACAACGAACAACTGAATGAGAACATCAGCTTACAATCGGAAATACTATCAAATACTACAGAGGCTAGCTCCACGCCTCCGCCCAATCAGGAAGCAAAGCTTCAGGTCGAAATGGGAGCGAGACCGAAGCAAGTAATACCAAACACCATTGAGCGTTTTTTTGCCGTTACCAGTCAAACAATGAATATTCCAACAATCATAAACCAAAGAGAATGCTGTCTGGTAACAATAAAGGCTGTCCTCCTTCGTATATGGAACCCACAAAAAACTTGATGAGTACTGTAGCACTTAATTCCAAAACGTTTAATCCAAAAAATGACCAAGGTATAAATATGAAAAATAAAAAGACAAAGACAACAAGTGGATTTAGCGCGCTTTCATCTCATAACATGAGACTTCTTCAGAATCCACACTTTTGAGTTACCAACTCATTTAAATGTTCTCTCATAGCTTCTCATTGGCTGTTTGTTGGCGCTCAAATCAAGTAACCATATACAAAACTTACAATAGTCGGACTCATGATAAATAGCATGTCTATGTTCATAACAAGTGGTACAGCGTACAAATCATAACTTCCCATAATGGCCTATAAATACATTATTCATAATACTAAGGAAATAAGGAAATAATTGAGGCAGTAAGAAGGAGGACAGCCTTTATTGTTACCAGACAGCGTTGTCTTTGGTTTTGGTATTTCTTCGAATACGGACTTTTTTGTTTTTTCTTTTTGGATACCAACAATCATGGTCGGTGAGCAGAGGGAGGCGAAAAATGAAAATTTTCAGTAGAAAGAGAAACCTCGAACTGAAGGGTGAGGCAATGAAGGGACTAGTGATTAACTTGTCAAAATACATGTTAACGGAAGAAGAGACTTGGGTCTTAGACAAAGGATTGACTTTCATACCATCAGCTGGGACTAAAGTAAGTGACTTATTGACTGACTTGATACTTTTTAGTCGTAAGCTAGCACTAAAATTATTCTTTAAAAATAAAAAAGAAAATGAAGTTGAAATGGATACATTTAAGAAAAAAAGTTTGTTTACACCTATTATACCACCACATGTTGACATTTTTGTTAAGTCATGTGAGAAAGATATATATGACAGCTCATTTAGTAAAAGTAAGGGCACTTATTATAATATGAGTAGAGAAGAGAAAATGGCTTTGATTTCCTTACAAAATAATGAAATGATAACCATTAGGCCTGCAGATAAAGGCTGAGCCATAGTTTTCATGAATAGTGAAGACTATAAACATGCTATGTTAGAAATGTTAAGCGACAAACACATACCAAATGTTAGACAGACCTCACTATGAAAGAATTTTAAGAAATGTGAGAGATAGTTTATATGATTTACCTATGTGTAGACAGTCATATGAGCAACTGTATACTTTTCTGTTAGTACATAAGCCCATGATACCTTGTGTTAAGGGTGTACCTAAAGTACATAAGTCTCTCGATCACCCCCCAATGAGACCTATAGTTGATGGAGGGGGATGGATAACTGAGTCTATTTATCTATATATAGAGAGTAAATTAGGACCTATAGTGAGAAACATACCCACTATTCGTAAAGATACAACACAGTTATTGAATCAGTTGAGACAGCAGAAAAAGGAATTAGAAAACAATATTTGATGGTTACATTAGATGTGTAGAGTCGATTTACCTCTATTCCTAATGATTATGGCATAGAGGCTATCATAGAAACTCTTAATACTATAACAACAGTTAGCAATGAAGAGAATATGTTAATCTGCACTCTACTAGACTTGGTGCTAACTAATAACATTTTTATATAAAGTCACCAATTATACCTGCAACAATGGGGAGTAGCAATGGGCACCTCGTGTGCAAATTCGTACGCAAATTTGGTTGTCCATTACTGGGAGAAACAATATCTTAATAGTCATGTTTTGAGCATGAATATAATTAAATATAGATGCTTTGTTGATGATATTCTCATGTTTTGGGAAGGACATGCTAAATCCTTAGAAGAATTTATTGCATACTTAGAGTCAACCACATCTTTTTTAAAATTCACAGTGACACATTCTCATGAGTCAGCGAATTTTTTAGATGTGACAATATACAGGGATGAACAAAGGAATATTAATACCAAATTATATCGAAAAGATTGTTGGAGAAACAGCATATTGGATCATAGTAGCATGCACCCAGGACATGTATTCACTAATATAGCTGAAGGACAGATGAAAAGAATAAAAATAATTTGTAATGCCCCACAAATTATGGAGAAGGAAGTAGAGAGGTTGGAGAGCCTGCTATTAGCAAGAGGGTATAAGGAGTCAGAATTAAAAAGAGCAAGGACTAAGGTAGTGAGAGAAAGAGAAGAACAAGGAGAACAAGATGCAACCGTTTCCTTAGATAATAAAAAGAACATGAATAAGAGACATCGAGTCCATTTCATAACTAATTATACGAATGACAATAGGAAAATGAGTGGTATAATTAGGAAAAATTGGCATCTTTTAACTATGGATGAAGAAATAAAGAAATGGGTAAGTGAAATACCAAGTTTCTCCTACAGGAATAATAAAAATCTAAAGCGGTTATTGTGTGGAGAAAAAGGTGGGGGTGCTGTCACACACAATGAGCGACTGGGCACATTCCCGTGTGGGAAGTGTAAAATGTGTGAAGCGATTTGTAAAGAACAATACTACCATCACCCAAACCTGAATTTTTTGTTTTTAAACCAAGATTCTGTGCCACATGTAATAGCACTAATATAGATTATCTTGCTAGTTGTAACCATTGTCAAAGATTTTATATAGGAAAAACCCTGAAACGATTTAGGGACAGAATATACCAACATTTGTATGACATAAAGAATAAGAACGTACAAAATGCCTTGGCGAAACACTTGATGGAATTTGAAAGGCATAGTTTTAATTTCAGGGTATTACAACAGGTAAATTTGAATACAAGAGGGGGAGATAATAATAATTATTTAGAAAGAGTTGAGCTTAGATGGATCTTGAGACTCGAGCACATTTGTTTCTTGGGCTTAACAGTAATATAAACATTAAGCCAGTGTTAGATGCACGCTCTACTAAATAAAGTGTCACTGTTTCTTTCAGAAATTGTTCTAACAAATTGTGCTCCCATCTGAAAGTGATTTGATTACTTAATGGATTAATTACTTATTAGTCACATGATGTGTATATAAACCTACCTGTTTTAACACTTTTTAAGGATCTGATGAAGTACAGACTCAGCTACGTGAAAGCGTTTATCTAATAAATCAAGTTTTAAGTTTTAACAGTATTAGATTGTTCAGCTGTGGTGGTTATTTTACTTTCTATGCTTATTGAAAAAAATTATAAGGTTGATTAGGAGGATATATGAGGGATCGGAGGCAAAATCTGAAGTGGGTGGGGTCCTCTCTGATCATTTCTGCTTGAGCAGAGGAACCAGGCAGGGGTGTCCTCTTTATTATTTGCATTATATTTAGAACCATTGGCAAAGAAAATAATGGACTCAGAAATTCAAGGATATAACTGGTGTGGTAGTCAAGAAAAGCTGGCTTCATTTGCAGATATTATTTTATACCTGACAAAACCAGAAAGAGACAATACAGTAGTGTGGAACATTTTGAGAGAGTTTCAGTTATTTTAGGGATATAAAATTAATGAAGTTAAAATAAAGGCAATAGTGGTAAATTATGTACCCACATATGAATTCATTCAGGAATATCCTTATGGGGACATGATAAAATGAAGCATTTAGGAATATGGATTAAAAATTATTCTAGTGTGGCAGATAAGGATATGTGGGAAGAGACTAAGCAAAAAAGATAATACAAAAACTTGTATATGAATGGGCATTTCACATCTACACAGTGAAAACTCCTATACATAGCAGAAGCAGAAAAATATACTTCAAAGTGGAAATGGATCATAGGAAGTTAATAGGTTATTGGTCCTGAGGCCCTTATAAGCCTAGCCAAAAGTTTAGCCCATGTTTAGACAAGTCATCACCTAAAGCCCCTGTCCAGCAGGGACACTGGTGGAATCCCAGACGTATATTTTCTGTTCCCCATCCAGTTACCCAGGTTGCGCTTGAAAAGGGATAATGAGGTACTCTGCTTGACGTGGACAGGGAGTCAATTCTACAGATGTGGGAGTCTCTGGGACACAAATCTGTCCCGCCAACAAGTCCTATTGATGTCACAGACCAGGCTGAGGTCACGCATGTGGTTTACTTGAATGCAGCTTGACTTGTGGATATGCAGCAGTCCCATCAAGGCAGGGTCTGAGATAGCTTTGTATGCCAGACTGACGTCACCTTTGAGGTGTCTGTATGAAACTGAGTAGAGGGACAAGGCTTTTAGCCTATCTGTGTAGGGCAGATGTTTGAGGCCTTGGATTCTTCTGGTGAGGAACCTCTGTGGGCTGTCCAGCTGCTGCATGTGCTTTGTGAGGAACATGCTGAAGGGGGAGTTGTACTCAATAATTGGCCTTATAAGGGAAGAATACAGGGGTGCTATGACCTCCTTGTCCCTGGATGAGATACCCTTACTTATGAGGTGGGCCATGCAGAAAGCTCTCCATACAATGAAAGCAACATGGTGGTCAAAAAGTCAGGTTCCTGTCAACCTGGGTGCCCAAATCCCTCACAACTGATTGCATGCTTAGGACATGGTTATTAATGTGATAATATGTGGGGACGTCACTCTCCCCAAAGGGGATGATGATGCATTTTTTGGTATTCAACTTGAGGCCATGTTTCTGGCACCAGTTATTTGTTTGGGTGAGACCCTCTTAGAGGACGTCCACATCACTTGGGGAATTGATGACCACACCCAGCTTGCAGTCATCTGCAAACTTGGTCAGCCATAGCCCACTGGTTTTGGCCCTCACCTCAGAGGAGTATATCACAAATAACAGAGGCCCCAAGACTGATCCCTGGGGTACGCCGCTCATTATGGGTCTACTGCTTGAGGTGGCTTCCCCTATTTTGATTAGGTGGGTTCTAGTAGTGAGCCAGTTTGCTACTCATCTGATAACATATGGATTGATGCCTAGTTGAGTTTATCTGTTATGCCTGAGTGGGGAATAGTGTCACCGGCTTTTACCAGGTCATGGAAGGCGATATGGACCGCCTTCCGTGACTGCCTCAAAGAAGTCGACCAGATTTAACACACACGACCTCCCCTTGACAAAGCCAAACTGTATGGGGTTGAGTGTTTGGAGGTTGCCATTGTCCCTGTTAATGAGGTCCATGATGATCTGTTCCATGGCCTTGCAGATAAGGCTAGTTAGGCTGATGGGTCTATAATTTCCCAGATCAGTGGACGCTCCACCTTTGTGTAAATGAATGACAGTGGCTGTCCTTCACTCAGCTGGAACAAAGCCGGTATTCAGGCTTTGGTTGAATAGGGTGCCTAATGGTGCTGCAAGTTCATACCGGAATTCATGTAGGATCCAGTCTGGGAGGTTATCAGGTCCCACGGAGGCTGTATTTTTGCCTTTGAGAGTGCAGTGATGACCTGTTCCCTAGAGATAAGGGGAGGGGGCAGGTACTGGGGATGTCCTAATTTACTGATGGGGGAGGGCAGAGGGGTTAAGTTTTTGCTGAATCTGTCAGCCAGCAGGTTGGCTATATCTACAGCATTTGTGTATGTGGTGTCCTTGACCATCAGTTCTAAACAGATCTGGGTGCTTCCTTTGAGATTGCAGACATATGTGAAGAAGACCTTATGATTGTCTCTAGTAGATGTGGCCAATTTGGACTTGGAAGTTGGCTTTAGAGGATTTCACTAGTGCTCTTATTTGCTTGTTCATGCTAAGGAGAGATTGCTTAAATTGTGCTCTTGCTCCTTCTTGGTCCTGGACAGCAATTTTTTCCTTTTGTTATATAGTTTATTTATTGCAGATGTCCACCAGAGAGGTTTACTCTTCCTTGCGGAGCATGATTTTGTCCTGTCAGGTATTCCTGATTCCATGCATCTATATAAGTGTCCATATAGTACTTTGGTGTAGATATGGACATTGGTGCCAGTTCCTACAGAGGGAGGGAGGGAGGGGGGGCTGTGAAGCTGTTTATATGCTCTCTCAGGAGGTTGTAATCAGCTTTGGAGAAATTTTCTTGTTTGACCCTAGCTGGGGGGGGGGGGGTCAGGGGAGATGCTGACTTTGAAAGTAACCGCTTTATGGTCAGATCTTACCAGGGAGGATGATACTGTAGGGGTGCTGCAGTGGTTACTAATGTTGGTTAATCCCAAGTCCAAGATATCACCTCTTGAGGGGGTATCGACTAGCTGTTGCAAGGCATTTGCATTGATAAAATCGAGGAATCTCTGTCCAGTTCCATTCTGGTATGAGTGTTTTTTCCAGTCTATGGTTGGGTAGTTAAAGTCACCCAGGATCAGGGTAAACAGTTGTATCTTGATAGATTCGATGAGGTCCAGATGGGTGGAGTGGGCATCTTGAGTCAAATTTGGGGGCCTGTAGCTAGCTATAATTTGAATATGGGTCTTGTCAACAGTTAACTGCACCTGGAATGTCTCCTGTGTGCCATACTGTTTGACCAGCCTGGAAGTGTGCGTGTCTTTAACATATATTGAAACTCCACCTCCTTTGATTTTGCTGCCCACAGTTTGGGGTCTGACTGTATGACAGGATGAGTAACCCGGTAAGGCTGGGGTGCTCTCTGCAGCTTTGAACCAAGGTTCTGTGATTGCACAAAAGTCAGCACTTCTAGGGTTAAGAATGCTTGCAATAAGTGCAGTTTCATGTTTAGACTCCTAACATTTAGCAGCATGACCTTGAATTTGCATTTTGTTGAAATTTTTATGTTGGTTTTATCGACCTCAGGACTTTTCCTAAAAAAGGCACTATGTTGGAAGCAAGGGCCTTTGCCAGAAGCCTGAAGCCCAAGTGAGACAGATGCAGGCCATCTCTAGCAAAGCATCATGGTCTATTGATCATATCTTCCCAGGCTGTCAGGTAATGGATTCCCCTGGAATGACACCAGAAATTAAGCTGATTGTTAAAGTCAGTCATTTTCTGTTTGTACTGAGGCATCGTCCTGGGTGACGGTAGAATGCTGCTTAAACGCTAGGGACATACCAGCCTGGGACACATATTCAGCGAGCTCAATCATGTCTCTCTTCATATAGTCCAGGAAGGGACCTGAGTGTGTGTGTGATACGGCGGATTCTGGCACCTGACAGACAACTAACCGTGACTTTTTCCTTACTCGGCCTTGTGAGAGGCACATCTGTGTGTCTCACAATGGAGTTTCCTATGACTAATATGTTGGGCTTATGGTTAGGCCTTTATGATTGCAATACACTGGCGTGTAGACTTTGCATGGTATGTGGTGTGGAGGGTCGTGGAGTTCACGTGTGTTTTTGCCTCTGAAGTCTCAGTTGTTTGGGTATGTTTTTGTTGAGAACCTCCACATATGTGGGTGTGTGTTGTGTAACTGTGGGTGGTGTATGAGGTGTAGGGATTGTGTTGATAACCTTCTCAGTGCCAGCTATACTAGCCTGTGAGGGAGAGAGCATAGACTCCAGGTTCTTAATTTAATTGCATCTCTCACAAATTGTTGTCCTAGGTGTTAATAGTAGACGGCTGTCTGTGTACATGTGGCAGTTGCTACACTGTCTAAGGATGCCCATATCAACCAGGCTGCCAGGAGAAACAGTAGGAAATTGTCCATCCATATTTGTCAGAATCTGAGGGAGAGAGGCCAGGGATAGCTAATGGGTAGGCCTAAAGTCAAGTGCTTAAACCAAAACTAAGAGGCTTAGAATAACACTTACAATTTACACACGCTAAAAACAAGCAGTAATACGTGCAGCAGAAAAGATGCAACTGAACACTTTAGAGAACAAGTAGCTGAAAAAGCAAGATGAAGTAATACAGTAGGAAACGCAAATACTGTAAAAGCAGCTGAGATTTATTTATTTATTTTTTTTTTTTGTAGAGTGGGAAGGGAGAAATAAGGGACAGAAGATAATTTAAAGTTAAGAAACTAAGGGGGTTGGCTTTCCCAAATGTTCTTCCTGTGTTAAGCAGAATGAGCTAATGAGACTGGATTGGGAGAGTGTCCAAGATCAAATTTTTAGTAGGGGTGGGCAACTGCAAAGCCACCAAGTTTAAGAACAAGAGAACAATAGGGAGACAGGGTGGGGAACTATGCTACAGCTACTAGCTACAATATTTTAGGCAGAAAACACTACAAAAATGTTTATCACAGCAGAAAACAGCAGTGAGACACTAAATGAAGGTTTTAAAATAGTAAAATGAGCTAGGAGACTCTAGAGAATGCTTTTAACTGCAAACAAATCAGTTATATGATACACTCCTTGGGAGGAAAATCAGAACAGATGCTTAACAAATGGAGAAAATTTCCAATTAATACCTTTCACACAGTGAAAAACTTTACAAAAAGTGAGGCAGACAACTGCAGTACAACAGTGCAGATTAGTTTATAGCAATAAAATACAGTAAAAAGTAGGCAGCAGACAATAAAAAAGTGCAATAAATGGTAAGAATAAACAATAACTGGTAAAGATAAGCAAGAAAACAGGATACTTATTGTTAAATATCACAGATCAGAGTTGTGGTCAGTGCACCTCCTCCATTCAGCTCAGTGTGAAATAGTAAAAACCTTCACAAAGGTAGGTCTTAAGTACCAGAAGGTATAAACCTGAAACAACTTTAAAAAAGTTCAAATGAACCAATGAGGTGCATACTCCAAGCCCTACACCAGCCAACCATTACCAGTCAGTGGCCAATCAACACTATCCTCTCACTAAAGTGAATAATGGCTTCTGCTAATCCAAGATGTCCAGGAAAATGTGATCACAACAGACAGACACTACAAACAAGCAACTAGGCCCGGAGACTATGATGATGAAACAGGGGGGGGGCTCAGGAATCAAGGAGAGACTGGGATTTTGGATGCAGGCCTTTAAGGAGAATAATAATCATGCAGAATATTATATTCAGAAAGTATTCTAAGAAGTCAGTCAGTACGGAATTGGAGAAAAGATATTCTGACGATAGGGATGACTGCAATTAGTGATAGACAATAGGCAAGAGGGGACTAGAATTTATTGGTGAAAACTGGCAAAGGAACCAAAGTATTGGAAGCAAATAACTAGAGAGGGAAAGATGTTATAAAGGGAAGATGCCAAGAATTTACTTGGACTGCAGGTTACAGACTGCCACTGACATCAGAGTATAGGCAAAGAAAAATAAATAGGGGCTCCTAAACAAAAGATCAGCACTGGTAGAAGTTAGTAGAATCTAGAATGAAGCTGCCCTTAATAAAGGAATAATTAGTAGAGCATATAAAATATTGCAAGATAACTATAAGAATCAATCATAGGATGGTAGAAAGGACTGGGAAGAGACTGAATAAGCAATTCACAAAGAAACAATGGAAGGATATATGCATGCCTCCCAAATATGCAACAAAATTTAGAAGATTTAGGATTTTTGCTTGGAAATGTTTGCATAGATTTTTCTATACCCCCAGTAGACTCCAGAGAATTATTCCTCAGGCAGACAGCAAATTTTGGAGGCATGACGGGGATGAAAGAGGTAATTGGGAACAAAGAATCACAGGCCTAAAGCAGATGCCCTATGCTGACCGCCTTAAAAAACTCTAGCTATACTCTGTCACATATCGTCTACTCCGAGGCGATCTCTGCTTAACATACAAGGCCATGTCAATCTTAGAGCTGTTGGATATGCTACACTTAAAGAAATCCCAATCCCTCAGGGCCACACACTCCAGGGATCTAAACCTTGTCATCACAATAAACAAAACATGCTGAAGGGATAGGTTCCTGACCCAGAGACTCCCCAGACTCTGGAATAGATTGCCCATACATCTCAAGCAGAGCACCTCTTTGGCCCTCTTCAAAAGGAACCTTGATGATTGGATGGGAGAAAGGAAATTCACCCCAGGGATCACGTTAGTTGCCCTGCTAGACAGGGTTCCAGGGAAGTAAATTGTGTGGGAAGAAATAGCCAGGGAATTGTTATGGCTAGGCTTGTACAGGCCCTAGGGCCGATAGCCTAGTACCAACCTATGAACCTATGACTGCAGTGAGTTGGCAGACTTTAAGGATTCCCTGCAGATTGCACTGTCAGAGATGCTGGGTGGGCAGATTGGTCTGATGAGGGAGATGATTTTTCTGAGCAATGATACAGAATTGGAATTGCCTAGGCATAGTAAGGTCTTGCTGTGTCTAATAATGGTGGCTGCGAAAAAAAAAAATTACAAGAAAATGGAAATCAAAATCTAAACCAGACCAGTAGTATTGAATATAGTAACAGAGATAAAACTGTAATTGAGATCTTTACAATGGGTAGGAGCAAACTACGTAGGAAAAAATGGGAACTGGGGCAACAATACATACAAGGGGGGATGAGGTTTAAAAGGCGGCAGGACTTAAGTGAGCTATGTAATGTTTGTCTGAAAAAGACTGGGTAGATTATAAGGGATATATAATGTTTGCAAGTGGGAGTGTCTCAGTATGGTTTGTGGTAGAAAATGCTTGCAACTAGGATTGTGTCAGTCTGGTTTGTTATGATTAAATGTATGGCTGCCTATGTAGTTAGTAATGGTTTAATAAAGATGCTTCTTGTTTTAAAAAAGGAAGGAATTGAATAATTTATGTAATGTTGCTTAGATTATATGAGAGATAGCAATATATGTGAAGTAAAATATCTGTTATGTTAATTATAGTGTGATTAATTTTATATGAATGTAAATTTGCCTACGGCACAAGTGATAATTCAATAAAGGTGTTTGAACTAAAAAAAAGAAAAAGAAGAACAAGAAGCAAAATCTCCTTCTGTTCCACAGCTCACTTTTTGTTGGACAAACTTTTGTATTTCCTCCTTAGCATATTCTGCATCAAAAAATTATTTTCTCCCTCCAGGAAAGAATATTCGGAAGATAGCTGGATACAGCAGTTTAAATCTCACAACTGGTTCTTGACATTCCCTGATTAGTGGAATAAATTTACTCCTCTTCTGCCTGGTGTACAGTGAGTAATCATTTTCCACAAACACTGCTGTCTCCCACTTTTAGTATTTGCCCTTCTGCTACAGTTTTGTCAAAATCAGCTCCATCTGCTGGTAGGATTACATCTTTACTATTAAAGGTCTAGGTTGCTTTCTCATGGCCAGGTTTGGAGCATACACATGACGTCCCCCTTTCATTAACAACTGCTGTTAAACACCAGTCCACTTGCTTATTTGTGCTTTCATAAAATTAATAATATCTGTTCCTTCCAGCTTTTGTGGTACAGCAGAAAATCTCAGATTTTCCCTTTGTGCTCTGTCCTCCAATGCTATTATTTTTTGAAACCTCTCTTCTTGAGCAGTCTCATATTCAGCCAGCCTTTTCATCATTTCGACCTCCGATTTTTGCATTTTTGTCACCTCATCTGAATATCTGTTGAAAGCTTCTATTTTATCCAGACTTTGGTTGTTTGAGTTGATGTACTCCATCAGTTTTTTCAGTGTTTCGTTTATTTTAATCAGTTCTGAGTACACTTGACTTATCCTTTCCTCTAGGTTACTGGAAGTAATGTCTAGATTTGCACTGCTTTTTGCGGAACATCTGCAGAATTCTTCCCAGTCGGTGTTTTTCCCTTACCTTTTGTGGTTGATTTTCTTCCAGGTTCTCTGAATTTCTTTTCTGCTGGCATCCAGGCAGTGCACTTACTAGCCAGTTACTGAAATTTACATCAGAAAATGAATTCACTGGGTGTTTCTACTGAGTTTCTATTTTCACACTGGGACAGCTGAAATTAAGCTGTTGCTCAATATGCAGCCATGTTGGAAGTCCCCTTTTAAAATATTGTTAAACAAAATCTTCTAAATCTTTATCACTTTCTTCCCTCCTAATTTCCAAACTTCCACTGGAATACCATTTGCTCCTAGAGACTTTCCTGAATATTGATTATACATCATTATCTTGTCACCTCCTATCTTAACTGTACATTGTTAATCCTTGTCTATCTCTAACCTACACATAATTAAGTCTTCCATAAATATTTCCTTTTATACTCTTTCTTAATTTCTACATCTCTCTGCTTTATACAAATTTTCATAAATTTATCAGAATACCTCTAAAACCTCTTACAGGATTTCAGGTTACTTTTCTTGTTATAGGTTCCCTAAGTTAGGCGGCAACCCTTTTAACATTCTGTTGCCTAATTTGCTGTACTAACAGTTTTTGTGCTCCGGAGTTATCAAAAAATAGTAGCTTAACTGCAATCTTTCTAAACTTACACATATTATCCAGATGCTCCCTTATTTTCTCTTTAGGACTCTTCCTTTGCTCCTTCTCCTGTTCTGTGAGATTCCCCTTATTCTGCAATACTTTAACCTTTGTTCACAGGTATTTACTAGGCTAATGACCACAAGGGCCTTTTTAAGCCTAGCCATGCATTCCAAATCTCTGACAAGTTCTGGTACCCTTGATAAATGTAAGTATGAGCTTGGGAGATGAACCATTTACAGGTTGCTTGTGTCCATTAGAGACAGAGGTGCTAAGCCGGAGTGAATTTCCTGTTCCACATCCAACTGTCCAAGTTACATTTGCTTCACATGTACGGGGAGCCTGTACCAGACACAAAATGGCCAAAGCAGTCACCCAACTGTAGTTTAGGCAAATTGCTAACCTGCTGTGGTAGCAAAGTCAGTTTGCTTAACTTTATTTTGTGGCAGAAGGACAGAGTCCTGACTATGTGACTGTTAGTCTATTCCATGGACAAGCTGAAAAAGGTGCCTCTATTCTGCAGAAAACAAGTAACAATACCAGTAAAACTACCAGTCCACAAAATTTACTTTTTTCAGTATAAAACCAGTAGAAGGCACTTTCAAACACTATGGCAGCCTCATGACCTTAAAATAAACACAATTTCTCCACAGAAAATTGTTTTCAGTTAGATAACACTACTTTTAAACTGAAAGAAATGAGTGCTCTGTTTAAAAGCATGTTACAGCCTTGAGACAATCCATTAAAGCACAACACCCCTTGCTTTAAAACAACTTTCCTGAAGAGGCAAGTAATAATACATCAGTAAAAAATTTGGAAGTTTTTCCCCCAAAGAGAACTTATCTGCCCAGCTAAGGAAATCACAGACCCACTGTCAATCCTCAAAAGCCTCAGAGGAGTATACTCTTCAGCGGCAGTAAAACCCTTAAGGCCTTTGCTCCCATACTTGCCTTTTAGTCAGAGGATGTGCTGTTACAAATGGTGCACTACATGAAATTCTGTCTTTTTTTCAGGAACTTGTTGATTTTTTTTTTTCCAAAGCTGACACAGAATACTTGCAGTTACTGACTGAAAACAATGAAACAGCACTATAAAAGTTGACAAGTGAAATCTAGGAGCTTGATGCAGATATTAAGAGGGATTTACTGCTCTAGAGTACTTGGCATTTGTTTACTGGGAACGTCCGACTGGGTCATCAGGTACCCCATTTTCAGCAGGGACCTGGGGAGGAAAGCTTAAGATTCATATGGTTAACAGAATGAAAATCTAGACAGGCATAAAGTCATAATATTCAAGCACAAAATTTGAAAAAAAAATACATTAGTTTGTCAGAATAAAAAACTCAAAGTCAGTGTTCAAGAATAATTTATATGCAAAGCTTGACAATAGGAAGATGCAGTGCTTAAATAATCATCATAATGACTAATATTCTAGAGGCCATGAAATATGTTAACAGATTATATTGGTGAAGGTGTAGGATTGTGGAGGTAGAGAAGGGTAGGGTCTGATAGAGGGGTAATAAGAACAGATGTGGAAAAGAAAAGGTATGAGTGTAGCCTCAGGAGAGTGTGTGTAGAGGAAGGGTCAGTTAGTAGTAGGGATAGAGAGAACAGAGATATTAAAAGGTACAAGAGGTGTCCGTCCAATCTTATGAGCATTTGATATTTGATTAAAATACATTTCCCATAATGCTTTGTAGGCAGGTTAAGACAGCTCTAAGGTATCAGAGGGAGAATTATTCAATTCAAGAGCTTTTCAATGAAAAAATGCAACAGAAGGTAGTGCTACTATTTAGTGATTTTGCAGAATTAAATTATACCCAGAGTATTTTCACAATACTTCAAAGCAACAATATTAAAACCAATAAAACTGTGCTTATTAGACAGCAAACATCAGTGTCAACATTGTCATGCCCCTCTAAGTAATTTCTATTATTTTTAAGCATATCTTTTTCTTTTCTTTTGATCCTATTTTTAAACTCCATTTTCATTTTAGCCCAGTCATTAGCTATGATTCCTGATGACATATCTATCTTCTGTTATAAGTCTCAAATACTTTCCACTACCTATTCCCTACATTCCTCTCTTTTTAACAGGGAGGACAGAAGGCGCCAGTGTCTAATCTTTTTTCTTCACTACTTTGCATTTTTATCTGAGTTTTTATTGGTGCATGATCAGAAAAAAGAAATCATGTACTCACCATAACATTCCATATGTGTTGTCGATCTTCATTTATTCCCTGTCCTATGGGATTCAGTTCAGAGTCTCAGAACCAGCTCTGGCCTTACAACAGCTGAGCGAACCAAAAACTGCTCAGCCAAGTTCCTACCCAAAATGCCTTTCTCTAAATTACCTCAGCTCAAGTTTACAGCTATAATGAAAAACTAGGAAAAGGCAATACTATAACCATTGAAGAGGTCCAAGGTCATACATGAGGAAACAAATAACCAGGACTAAGGTCCATTCCTCAAGGAGCGTGAAGGAGGGTGGAGTGTCAAGAATAAATGAAGATCAACACAGATGGAACTTTATGGTGAGTACATAACTTTTATTATCTGATGTTGTCAATCTTCATTTATCCTTGACCTATGGGACATAGTCCCCAGCTACCTTATATAAGGATATTCCTGAGCACCATAGAATCAAATGACTCTCTTCCCCTGGAGCCCAGATACACTTTGTAATGAGTAATAACGGTATGTGGAGAAGCCCATGTCGTGGCTGCATATATGTCATCCATAGAAGCCTTGGAGTGAAAAACAGCAGATGTGGTTATAGCTGTTGTGGAGTGTGCTCTGACTGGGGTTGCCAATTTGAGGTTTTTCTTGTTGCAGACAAATGTAATGAATTCTCTTAACCACTTAGACAATGTAACCTTAAAAACCCGATTTACCCATGGAAGGACCTGCAAAGGAAACAAATGACTGGTCTAACTTTCTAAATCTTCAGTTCAGTCGAGATAAAAACGCAACTGTCCGTGGACATCCAATAGATGTAAGCAGTATTTTCCCTTGTTGCAAAATTTAGGTAAGAACACTGGCAATTCAATGGATTGATTAATGTTAGTCTCAGATAAGAGCTTTGGAAGACAGGATGGATTGGTTTTCAGAGATACCCTGTCTTTATGAAAAGTCAAATATGGAGGTTTTGAAGATAAAGCATGAATCTCTGAAATCCTCCTGGCAGCTGTAACAGCTATTAAGAAAATAGTCTTCCATGAAAGAAATTTCAAATCACAGGTAGTTGCCGGTTCAAAGGGGGATTGGAACAAGGATTTCAAAACCATAGTAAGATCCATTCCCAGGAGAACAGGGGTTCCCTATAAGGAGGTTTTAACCTTAATGTTCCCTTTAGAAAAGTCTTGCACAGCTTATGTGAAATTAAGGATTTCCCTTCAAAACCATTATGGAAGAGTGTAGACAAACATTGCAAAACTTCAACTGGTGCTGAGAAAGGATCAAGTTTATTGCGTGCCCCTATAGTAAATCTTTTCCTTTTGCTAAGGTAGAGGCTCTTTGTGGAAAGTTTATGGGAAGCTAGCAAGATGTTTCGAACTGGGGAAGATAAGTTATTTCACCTGGCAATCAATGGAACTGGAGCAACCAAGCTGCAAGCTTGGGGCTTTTCAGGTTGCGATGAACTAGTACCTGAGGATGGGACAGGAGATCTGGATCCAGGTCCACAGTCTATGGACGTTGAAGTAGATAAGGCCAAAGAAGGGGGAACTAGACTTGCCGAGGCCAAAAAGGGGCAATGAGAATCACTTTGCTCTTCAAACGTGGATATTAGAGGAATGGGGGGAAAGGCACACAGTACTCCCGAGGGCCAATCATAAAGGAGAGCATCTATCTATCTGAGGGGGGATTAGGGCAAAGCAGCTGCCGCACTTGTGCTGGGGGGATGCAAATAGGTCGCAGCAAGGCTGGCCCTAGTGATGGAAATTTTCCGTCTCCACTCTGGGATTGAGAGACCATCATGAGGCAGGAAGATGCATCTGCTCAATTTGCCAATTATCACGTTAAAGCTCCCCAGGACGTGCATTGCTACCAGAAAGTGGTTTGAAAAGATCAGCCATTGCCACACTATGAGGGCTTCTCGACAAAGTGGGTAAGATTTGGTTCCGCCTTGCTTGTTGATGTACCACACTACTGACATGTTGTCTGACTGAATTGCAATCTTTCTTACAGGGAGGACAGTTTGAAAGGTTGAAACGCTAAGAGCACTGCCCTCAATTCCAGAACATTGATATACAGATTGGCTTCTACTGGAGACTAAGTGCCTTGGACAGTCCTTCCCTGAAAATACCCCCTCCCCATGTCATTTTCAGTGGTCTTGCCCTAACTCCTCCCTCACCCCCTTTCTCTGCAGATTTTCATTTTAAGATTGACAGGCTCATCTCAATACTGCATCTTTATCCCCCAGTTTTTCAGTCTCATAATATTCTGTCCACTTCTTTTCTAAGCTGGAGCAGGGATCAGGTGCATGCTTTGGGAGAGTGAGCAGCCCGAGGATATCTGGGAGACAATGTAAGCCATGTACACTGAAGATAAGATACACACTAGAATCAAATAAAGGCAGATCTGAAGGCAAACTGTCAATTAGTGAGAAAGGGTGTGAAAGTCTACACAGCCGCTAACTAGAAAGGGGAAAGAGGAACAAAAGAATGGGATTCAAGCTAAAACAACTATCTTAAGAAGGATCATAAGGAAGGTAGAGCTGGTAAAACTTTAAAGTCTTTAAAAGTCACCTTTTCACACAAAAACAGTAAAAAGTACTTTAAAACACTCTGTCAGCCATATAATGTAAAATAAACACAATTACTCTACAGAAAAAAATAGGTTTCAATTACTTTTAAACTAACAGGAAAAAAGTGAGCTTTCATTTAAAAGTACAGTTAAATCTCATGAAAGTTCATTAAAACACAAACTCCTAGTTTGAAAACGATTTTCCTAAACAAGAAAAGGCAATAAAATGAGCATGTTTTAAATACGGAAGGATTTCCCCAAAGGAAATGTATCTGCCCAGCAAAAGAAATGCACAAGCTGACCATCAAGCCTCACAAACCAGCAGGAGTGCTTTCTTCAACAGCAGGAATGTTCTGAAGGGCTTGGCATCCAAACTTGTCTTTATAGTCAGCTCAGCTCAACCTGACTGATGGTTTGGATGCTTGGAAGGTGCCGTGAAGCTTTGTAAGCTGGCTGGCTGTTACAACCTTTGTAGGATACAACACACATAGCTAAGGCTACTGCAGCAGTGATCAACAAGATACACATTTCTTCAGAAGGGATAGCTGATGTGCGAGATAAAATGAAAATGGATCTTAAAAATATGGTAGAAATGTGAGTGAAAGAGATATGAGGGAAAGTAACAGGATTATTTAGAGAGATTATTGATAAACTACTGCAGACGAATGGGAACAAAAGCAATTGTTGAGTGCAAAGGGAAAATAAGGTTGTATTTTTGATAATATGTATGAGTTTAGAAAGGTTGCTGTTAAGCAAGTATTTATGGTAACAATCCCAGAGCACAAAAACTACAGAATGATTTAGGCAATAGAAAACAGAAAAGGTATTACCAAACCTAGGGTGCGCCTATGATTAAAACAATAAACATATTTCAGACATTCTTTGAAAATCTGCACAGAACTGAGGAATATGGAAACTAAGCCAATACACAAATGGAAATATTTATATAAGACTTAAATATGCCAAGGTTAGTGGAATATGAGAGTCAAGAATTCAATTAAGATGGAAGGGGATGAGACAAAAATGGCTATGTATAATCAATATCAATAAAACAGGAACAGTGGTCAAGTAGCAGCTTGTGAAGTCCAAAGAAGTAGCAAAAAACAAACCGATACAACTAAAACATTTATTGGTAGAGCAAAGCTTTCAAGTACAACCCTTCTTCAGTGCAAGATAAAAGGCAAACTCATTGAGTTACTTAAATACCAATTAAATAAACATTCAATAAAACACAGCAATAAAAACAAATTCTCAATTAAACATACATTAATTAAATGAAAAAATAAATAAAGATTAATTTGTTAAAGGTAGAGCAAAATTAATTGTTCTATCTTAAGCATGACATCCTATCTTTAAGAACTGGTTTGAGTGTAATCATTTGGTTAACAACAGGCAAAACATCAGCTTGCAAAAGTTTAATCCATTCATATTCTTTCAGTTCCAATTTAATGTTAATATTACCTCCCCTAATTGTTTTCTGAAGCACAGTTAACACTCTGAAGGTAAAACTATGTGTTGGACCATTCTCACAATATGTTTGGCTAGTGAATTTGTTAAGTTACTTCTTTTTATGTCAGACCTGTGTTCTATAATCCTAACTCTAAGCCGTCTAGTAGATTTTCCTACGTAGAAGGCTGCACAGGTCCGACATGTTGCAAGATATATTATATAACAGGTGTTACGTGTTGCAAAAAAAGAAGTTATGTACTTACCATAACGTTCCATGTTAGTTGTCTTCATCTCGCCTTCCTTCTTGCTGTTTGGGTTCGGAGCCAATCCTCGGCTTCGACTTGGCCATCTTCTATAGCTCGAGAGCTGTTTACTGGCTCGAGGCTACCCCTTATCCCAGAATGCCGAGCGTCAGCTACCCAGATCTTGTTTGTGATAGCGCACACTAGACATAAGTAGAGTAACCAGTTACCTAAAAACTGGTTGTCCAATACACCTAAACAAGGAAAGAGTCATAAATTACCTGGCATGTGAAGTAATAAAAGATACTCAGCCAGTGAAAAACAAAAAGGAACTCCTCTCAATCCTCTAGGAAGGGGGAAGGAGGGAGGGACGCAAGAAGGAAGGCGAGTTGAAGACAACTAACATGGAACGTTATGGTAGGTACATAACTTCTTTATGTTAAGTTGTCCATCTCGCCTTCGTTCTTGCTGCTTGGGACAGCGTCCCTAGCACCTAAAATCCCACGTGGCTCATTGGAACAGACTTTTCAGAACAGTAGAACCAAAGGAAGCTCTTCTCCGGGAGACCATATCCACCTTGTAATGAGAGATAAAAGTGTGAGGGTTTGCCCAAGTGTCAGCTGCACAGATTGAGTCTATGGGCAACCTAGACTGAAAAGCTACAGAGGTGGCTAATGCTCTAGTAGAATGACCTCTTGGTTTAGCCGGTAGCTCTTTATTTCATAACTGATAAATAAAGGCAATAGTATCAGATAACCATCTGGATAAGGTCACCTTAGAAACTGGAAGGCCTTGTTTGTTGAAAGCATAAGAAAGAAATAACTGGTCTGACTTTCTTAGTTCCTTAGTTCTATGGGGTTAAAAACGCAATTGTCTGTGCACATCCAATTGGTGGAGCTTGGATTCTGCCTTATTGCTGTGATTGGGAAAGAAAACTGGGAGATCTATGGATTGATTTAAATTTTTCTCTGAGCAGACTTTAGGAATAAAGGATGGACTGGTCCTCAGAGAAACTCTGTCCTTGTGAAACACCAGGTAAGGAGGATGAACACATAATGCTTGAAGTTCTGAGACACGTCTAGCTGAAGCGATAGCAACCAGAAAAAGTGTCTTCCAAGAAAGAAATTTCAAGGAACATGAAGCTGCCAGTTCAAAGGGAGGCAAAATTAAGGAAGCTAAAATTAAATTGAGATCCCAAGGAGGAGGAGGATCTCTAACTGGGGGTCTAAGAAGAGATGTTCCTCTCATAAAGGCCTTGCAGAGCTTATGAGACATTATGCTAGAGTTAAACGTACCGATATGAAAATTAGAAATGGCAGCTAGCTGTACTCTAATGGTAGCGGAAGCCGCACCAGACTGAAAGAGTTGTGCTAGAAATTCAAGAATGTCATGGACTGGGGCTGAGAAAGGATCCAAATTTCTAGATTCTGCCCAGTAAGAAAACTGTTTCCATTTACTAGCATACGTTTTGCTCATAGTAGACTTATGTGAGGAAACAATATCATCACGGACTGCTGGGGAGATACTGGAAAGTCTGGCTAAGGTTGGAAGTGGAGTAACCAAGCTGTGAGCTGGAGAGTTTGAGGGGATTGGTGCAACCCACCTGATTGATGAATCAGAAGATCTGGAACTGGGTCCAGAATACACAGTTGATCCAGAAGGTGAAGGTGCAGGAACGGGAACCATATCTGTCAAGGCCAATATGGGGCAATGAGGATCATTTTGCAACCCAACGATTTTGCTTTCTGTATGAGTCTTGGTATTAGGGGAAAAGGGGGAAAAGCGTAAAGGAGTCCCTGAGGCCAATCGTGGACTAGAGCATCTCTGGGTATATAACCTGGAAGAGGAAGTAGGGAGAAGTAGCTGCTGCATTTGTTGTTGAGAAGAGTGGCAAATAGGTCGCAGCAAGGCTGTCCCCATTTGCGGAAGATAAGATCCGCAACTTCCTGATTCAGAGACCACTCATGAGCCATGAGGATAGCTCTGCTGAGCCTGTCCGCTATGACGTTGGATTTCCCAGGGATGTGTGTTGCTATCAGAAAACATTGGGAGGAAATCACCCATTGCCACAGTCTGAGTGCTTCTCGACATAAGGGGTAAGACCTGGTCCTGCCCTGCTTGTTGATGTACCACACCACTGACATGTTGTCCATTTGAATTGCAATAGTCCCAGAAGGAAGAGAGTCTTGAAGGGCTTGCAACGTTAGGAGCACCACTCTTATTTCTAGGACACTGATATGCAGATGGTACTCATGAGGTTGTCAAGTGCCTTGAACTGTCCTGCCTAGATAATGCCCCCCCACCCTATCAGGGAGGCGTCTGTGGTCACTGTGGCTACCGGAGGGGGTTGTATGTAAAGTCTGCCCTGAATTACTAGTGGGGAGACCATCCACCAAGAAAGGTGCCTTTTGCATGTTTCTGTGATCAGGATCATGTGAGACATTGGTAGCTCCTGGAAAGACCACTGCGTGAAAAGAAGCCACTGAAGGATTCTCATGTGGAAAAGCGCTAATGGGACAAGAAGAATGGCAGCTGCCATGGAGCCTAGAGCTTGGAGGACATATCTGACTTGAATCCTTTTGCTCTGCATTAGAATTAACACTTGTTGATGAATAGTGGAAACTCTTTCCTGTGGTAATCTTGCAAACATTTCTTTTGTGTTTAATTCTGCTCCTATGTATGTGATAGACTGACAGGGCAACACAGCAGATTTTTCAAAATTTACTGTAATGCCTAGTTGAGTGCATGATGTGATTGTATAATCCCATGCCTCTAAGAGTTTATGCCTGGTGGTAGCAGTCAGGAGCCAGTCGTCTAGATAGGGAAACACCTGGAATCCTTGACGCCTCAGGTGAGCCGTGACTACTGCCATACACTTGGTGAACACCCTGGGGGCTGAGGTGAGACCAAAGGGCAGAGCTCTGAAATGGTAATGACTGGCCCCTACCCGGAAGCGAAGAAATCTCCTGGAGCATCTGTCCATCTTGATATGGTAGTACGCGTCCTGAAGATCTATCGAGCACATCCAATTGTCCTGACCCAGAAAAGGGAAAATGGACTGCAGTGTCACCATCCGGAACTTTTCTTTTTGTACAGATTTGTTCAATCTGCTGAGATCCAGTATTGGTCTCCAGTCTTTTTTGGTACTAAAAAAAATCTTGAGTAAGTTCCGGATCCTAGTTGGTCTGCTGGGACTTCTTGAATGGCTCTTTTTTCTAGAAGTCTTGAAACTTCTGTGACTGCTTGATACCTTAGATTGGGTGGGACATCTGGGATGGGTTTTTTTGATTCTATGGGGGATTGATGGAAGGGAAATTTGTAACCTCCGGATATAATGGATAATACCCATCTGTCTCTTGTTATATTTTGCCAGGCTTTTGGGTACAGCAAAAGTCTTCCCCCTATTGCCTCCAGAGGTGAGCAGTCGGGCAACCCTTCAGGGATGCTGGAAGGGCTTGGCAGAGAAGGTTTCTCTGTCACCCTAGTTTTGTGGTCCCCCTCTGCCACGAGGGCGGCATCTGTTATTGTTGTTTCCCCCTCTGCTCCTGGGGAAAAAATCACTACGTGTGTCAGGCAAGGGTCCCTGGGATTTTCAGAACCACATCTTTCCGCTCTTCTGACCCTTGGGATAAGGTCTGGAAGGGGTGGAAAAACAGACTCCCACAGCAGAGAGAGTCTTGCCTTCCTGCTCACACCTGGTCAATGTGTCTTTCACCTGAGGCCCAAAGAGAAAGGAGCCATCGAAGGGAGTATTGGTGAAGGACGCTCGAAAGGGTTCCGCAAACTGACTCAGCCGCATCCAAACGTGTCTCCAGAGAGCCACATCTGTCCCTGCGGCTCTGCTCATTCCATCGGCCACATAGGAAATCAGCCTCATGGAGGAGTTGACTATGGAATTAAGAGTCGCAAGGTGAGAAGCTAATATGGCTGGTACTCCCTCAGCTGTAGGATCTTGAAGGGTATCTCCAAGCTATTTCAGGAGATCCCTTTGAAGACGTGTAAAATGGCATAGATAGTCCAGGGACCTCATTGAAAAGGTCGGTGAAGCAAACATTCGCTTTCCATATCTGTCCATCATCCGAGACTCTTTGGAGGATGAACAGATGAAGAGGTTTCTGCTAACTCTTTCTTGGTGGCTGCTGCTACCACCATGGCATCAATGGGCACACCTTTAGAGAGGAATTGTTTGTCCTGGGGGGGCTGTAATAAATTTGTTTGGTCTCCTCGGAGTAGGTTCCACAGAATCTGGAGCTGACCAAGTCTTTTGAGCCACTACAGACATGAGTGGATTGAAAGGAGGAGATACCTAGGAGGTGGAAGGTCGGGAACCGAATCCGTCCAGGTATACAGCCTCATCCTCGGTAGGGGCTAGGGAAGTCCAGTCCCTCCTCTGTCTAAGCATTTCAAGGATGTCCGAAAAGGAAACATCTTCAGAGGGGGACCTTGGGGACCCTTCCGATTCACCCATGTCTGTATCTGAGGTGACAGACTCAGGGGAGTCTATTTGCTTCCTCTTGCACTTCTTCTTCCAGGGAGGCTCCTCTGAGTGATCAGAGGAGGATTCGGAAGAAGAGGGATCACCCAATGGGGTGTCCTGGGGCATAGGTTCCCTACCCTTGGGGTCTGGAGGAGGAGTAGAGGTTGGAACAGACACCACGGGGGGAGGAGCCGATGGAGCTGGCAGTAGAGCTGTTTCGGGGGACAGTACACTCCGCTTGACCTCGAAGGCATCCCGACCTCCAGGCAGAGAAAGCTCCGGCTTTGAAGAAACAGGAGTCCTTCTCCGCATCGAGGGTGACGGCTCTGAGACCGATGGAGCCGAGCTCACCTGCGCCGAAGTTCCAAGGTGGAGAACGGGGTCGGACAAGGGTCCGATGCAACTCCCTCCCCCCTGGAGCCGACGAGAGAGCCATGGCGCCCGGATCCCTCGTTAGAAGGTACAATCGAGGTATCGGAGCCGACGTCGGAACCAAAGGAGAAATGGTGATCGGTGCCAATGGTTCTACTACCTGCGGATCCATGGTTTTCGGCTCCGAGCTAAATGTAGTCAGAGGAGGAACGGAAATAGAAGCGGTTGGAGCCGATATCTGTTGAGGTGGGCTGGACAGTAATTTTGCCAGTGCCTGTGACTTAAACAACCTACTTACTACTCTCTCCACATCATGATCCGATAATCTAGAGGATCAAGAGGAGTGGGAAGAATGATGGCTACGTTCACTCTGTAACAAGGTTGACTGAGGTGCCGAGTGGGTGGACTCCAAGGACGGAGACCTCAGTCTCTTATGGCTCCGAGATGGCTCCGAAATAGCAGATGGAGCCGACGGAGGAGTTGCCTTGTTGGGGCCAGCCGGCACCGACAAACTTGGTTGGTCAAGTAAGGAGTCGGCTCCGAAGGTGGAGCCGACAGCTTGACAGACTTAGTGGATTTCGCAGGCTGAGTACTTTTAGCTGGAGAATCCTGAGGCTTCAATAATCCCCGAAGGATTAATTTGTTTTTGCGCTACTGCAGGACTCTTGGACTAAAAGCGTGACATATAGAACAGGAGTCCTGTAGGTGAACAACGCCCAAACAATATACACAACTAGTGTGCCCATCTGTCAGACACATTTTCTGACAGCATGAGTCACACTTTTTGAAGCCAGATACCTTGGTATCTTTAGACATTTTCCTCACAACAACCACAACAACAATAAGAAAATGCTATACTACAAAACTAAGAAACAAACATTTGTTTTTTTTTAACAGTTAAGGAACAGAAAGGAGAGTCTCTAATTTAAACGGCTGTCCTAAGGGTGGGGGGGTGGAGGAAGGGAGAACTCTCTAATTTAAACGAGTTCAGGTGAAACAGAAGGCCTGCAAGTTATGGACCGACGGCCAACGAAGCTACAACACACAAGAAAGCGATAAGGGATAAAGTCATATATCTAGACAAAAACTTGATAAAAAACTTGACAAATTTTTAAGAATAAACAATTGTAATAATAGAAAAAAACTATACTAAGCCTGAGCCAGTAACGAAGCAGCCTCGCAGCTGAAGCGGCAAATAAGATCTGGTTGGCAGGCGCTGTGCATTCTGGTTTAAGGGGTAGCCTCGAGCCAGTAAACAGCTCTTGAGCTATAGAAGATGGTAGAGTCGGAGCCGAGGATTGGCTCCGAACCCAAACAGCACGAAGGCGAGATGGACAACTTAACATCATTTGATATTATAGATTTCACCACTATTGGGATGTATAAATATGATTTCATTGTTAATGGATGCACAACAACTGAAGTTATAGCAGGGAACAGTTCCCTTTTTTGTTGCTGTGAACTGGTTCCTATTCATACACGTTAGATCTTTATAGCACAGTTTTTGTTTTAAACTCTCACAATTCCGACAGGCAAATCTAGCTTTTACAGGAATAAGATCCTATAACTCAGTAGAGCTTCTCAGTATACACCAGTTATTATTAATTATATCCCTAACGCCATCACTACACCTACTAAAGGTAGTAGGATAGCGCAATATGTTTGCAGGATCTAAGTCAGGTTGTATTTGATTACTAGTGCATTGTTCACTAAAGTAAGGGGGGTACACAACATCCTTATTCTCAAGGACTTCTTTTTTCAAGTCAACCAGAAATTTCCTATTGTATCCACTTTCAATAAATTCATCAGTGGCAGCATCTAATTGTTGTATGCATTTTTCTGTGTCAATATTAAGTTTGCAAACAAGTCTATATTGACTCTTAATTACTCCCTTGAAAACATGGGGAGAGTGCATACTAGTATAGTGGAGGTATTTATTTGTATGTACAGCTTTCCTATAAACAGAAGTCCGAATACTATAATTCTGTACTTCCATGTCAATATCCAGAAATTGTATACAATCAGAAGAGCTACTCATAGTAAAAAACAAAAATTCAGTGCTGTTATTTAAATAATTCACATATTGTTGTAATTCTTGATTGTCACCTTCTCACACAAGAAAAACATTGTCCACAAATCTTTTATAGAAAGCCACCTTAGAGCTATATTCATTGGGGGCATTATATATACATGTTCTATCTCCCATCTTTTCAATACAAGGTTCGCATATGTATTTGCGACCGGAGTACCCATCGCAACACCAGAAACTTGATGGTAAAGTTTGCTACCAAACACAAATATGTTATTCCTTAAGACCAGGTCCAAAAGTTCACAAATTGTTTCTATCCCCTTCCAGGAAGCGGTGAGTGTGTACACAATAGTTCACGAATAGAATCAATACCATATTCCGTGGGAATGACTGTAAACAATGACCTTATGTCTAATGTGACAAGTAATAATGGTTTATTACCCCTAATAGAAAAAAAAAAAAACTCATACAGTTGCTGTAAGCAGTCGCCACTATCCTTGATGCAACTTCTCACATATTTGAGGTATTGAGCCAGAAGGTAAAGGGAGATTGGTTCAGTAGACCAACCTCTACCCGATACAATTGGTCTCATGGGAGATTGGTTGGTAGATTTGTGGATCTTGGGAAGGCCATATAATATGGGTAACAAAGGACATGGAACAGTGAAAAACTGAAATAATTCCCCACTAATATCATTCATTGCTTGTAAATCAAATATACGTATATTCATTGCACTAATGAGTTTCTTAACATCTGCATTTGAAATTTCTTTAAATGCTGAACCATCTGATAATATTGTATACATAGCTCTCATATATGCATCCTTACCCAAAATGACAATGGCACCCCCCCTTGTCGGCTTCTTTAATAATAATATCATTGTTTTTACATAATGCCTCAAGGGCTTCCTTCTCATATGTATAAATAGCTCTCATATATGCATCCTTACCCAAAATTACAATGGCACCCCCCCTTGTCGGCTAAAACCGTTTAAAATGCTGTTTATTACTATAATGTCTAAGTGGCTGCAACTCACAGATGTTACAGAAGGCAGTTACTACAGGATGGCTAAATGGAATAAACAAGCTAGAGCGTTTACACCAACTATTAGCAGATGTTACTGTGTTACCAAATTAGAAGTTATGTACTCACCATAACGTTCCATCTGAGTAGGTGACTTCATTCGGATGCAACCTGTGGGTATCGGATCCGACCTCGGATCCGAGCCGGCAATTCAAAAGCTTAGGCTCCGAGCTCCTAGCTCCTCCCTCTTACCCATAACCCCTTGCCAAGCCCTGACTGACCTCAGATTGAGTTTGCCCCAAAATACTGACAACAGTACCCTAAAACAGCATAAATACTCGCTCTATAAAGGTCAGGGGGATGGAGGGATAGTTGCATCGAATGAAGTCACCTACTCAGATGGAGCGTTATGGTGAGTACATAACTTCTAAATCTGAAGTAGGCAGACTTCATTCGTCTGCAACCTGTGGGACAGAGTCCTAGCTACCTGAATCTTGGGCGGCCATCATGGAAGGATGTTCGAGCACCGCTGAGCCAAAGGATGCTCTTCCTCTAGAAACAACATCCACCTTGTAATGAGAAATAAAAGTATGAGGCGAGGCCCAAGTAGCTGCCAGCGCAGATATCATCCAATGAAACACGGGACTTAAAGGCGGGTGGCGTAGAAACTGCCCTAGTAGAATGAGCCGTAACCCTCTGAGGAGCAGGTCTGCCTGAAGTGTCATATGCCTGCAGAATACAATTAGCAATCCATTTAGATAGAGTGACTTTAGATACTGCTTTACCCAGAGCAAATTTAGCAAAGGAGGCGAACAGCTGATCTGATTTCCTGTGGCCAGCTGTTCTGTTAATAAAAACGTAATTGTCTATGAACATCCAAGGAATGCAATTTGTATTCTCCTTTGTTTGAGTATTTGGGAAAAAACACCGGCAAATTGATTGACTGGTTAATATTGGATTCAGAAGAGACCTTCGGAAGAAAAGATGGATTGGTCCTGAGGCACACCCTATCAGGGTAGAAAGAAAGATAAGGCGGTTTGACACACAGAGCCTGAAGCTCAGACACCCTTCTGGCTGAAGTGATAGCTACCAGAAAGGCAGTCTTCCAGGAAAGGTATTTTAAATCAGAAGAAGCTGCAGGCTCGAAGGGAGGAGCAGTAAGGGCCTGCAGGACTAAAGACAAGTCCCAAGGCGGTACAACCTCCTTGACTGGAGGCCTTAACAAAAACTCCTTTGAGAAATGCTTTGCATAATTTCGCGTCATAAGGAGCTGTGTCATGACCAATGTGATAATGCGAGATAGCTGCCAATTGTACCTTAATCGTGGAAGAACTAGCCCCTTGATGAAAGAGGTCTGTTAGAAAATCCAGCACCGCTGACATAGGTGCTGAGAAAGGATCCAAAGTTCTCTGTCCTGCCCATATAGAGAATCTCTTCCATTTACTCCGATAAACCTGTCTGGTGGAAGATTTATGAGCAGCCACTAGAATGGCCTTGACCGGTGAAGAGATACCGGGAGTCCTAATTAAGGTTGGAACTGGAGCAGCCAAGCTGTGAACTTCAGGGTCGGCAGATTGGGATCTGACATTCCCAGAGGGTGAGAGATGAGATCGAAATTGGATCCAGAATCCATGGTGGATTGATTTTGTGAGACCATACAAAGGGGAACCAAGGCTGTCGAGGCCAGAATGGGGCAATGAGAATCATTCTGCTCCCCAAACTGTTGGCTTTCTGCAGAAGCCTCTGCATCAGAGGAAGTGGAGGGTAGGCATAAAGGAGACCGGGAGGCCAAGCATGCACCAGAGCATCCTCGGGAATTCCCTGGTGGGAAGCAGAGCGAAGAAATTGTCGCATTTGGCGTTTGAGGGAGAAGCAAAAGATCGCAACAGGGTTGCCCCAAGCGGCAAAAATCTTCTTCGCTACTTGAAGATTGAGGGACCACTCGTGTGGAGAAAGGATGGTGCGACTGAGCTTGTCCGCAAGGATGTTGGACTTTCCCGGAATGTGCGTTGCTACCAGAAAGCGTTTGGTGGAAATTGCCCATTCCCAGACTCTCATGGCCTCTCGACAAAGGGTAAGACCTGGTTCCTCCTGCTTGTTGATATACCAGACTACCGACATGTTGTCTGTCTGAATCGCAATAGTCCCTGAAGGAAGAACGTGGTGAAGTGCTTGCAACGCTAGGAGCACCGCCCTCATTTCCAGGACATTTATATGCAATGACGTCTCTGTGGGATTCCACGTGCCTTGGACAATCTTTCCCGCAGAATGCCCCCCCCACCCGAGGCAAGAAGCGTCCGTGGTCACTGTGGCTCGGGGAAATGCAGCGCAAAAAGGTCTCCCTGCCAGGGGCTCCGGAGAAAGAAGCCACCACAGAAGGGAGTCCCTGCACGCTCTGCTGACCGCAATCGGTGCGTTTAGAGACGAACAAAGAGGAGACCACTGAACTTGAAGGGTCCATTGAAGAACCCGCATGCGTAAACGGGCATGAATTAGAAGCGGGATAGCTGCCGCCATAGAACCTAGGGCCCTCAGGACCGAAGCTGCAGTTGGAGATGGTTGCAGGATCGCTGTCACATGACACTTCAGGCTGGCGATACGGTCTGGGGTGAGGAAGGCTCGCATTGATCTGGTGTCTAGTCTTCCTCCTATGAAATCTATAATTTGAGTGGGATTCAGAAAAGATTTCTCCCAGTTGATCGTGATGCCCAGCCTTGGTGCTAGTTGAAGAAAGTAATCCCTGGCTGAGCACAGAAGATGCCTTGATGATGCCGTCAGGAGCCAGTCGTCCAGATGCGGAAAGACCTGTAATCCCTGGAGCCTCAGGTGGGCCGCTACCACCGCTAGCACCTTGGTAAACACCCTGGGGGCTGAGGTGAGACCAAAGGGAGGACCCTGAACTGATAATGACTGGCTCCCAGCCGGGCGAAGAAACCTCCTGGATCGTCTGTCCATCCGAATGTGGTAGTACACATCCTTGAGGTCTATGGAACACATCCAGTCGTTCTCCCTCAAGAGGGGGAGTATAGATTGCAGGGTGACCATCCGGAACTTTGCTTGGTTACTGACAGGTTCAACTGGGAAAGGTCTAAGATTGGTCTTAAGTCCCCGTCTTCTTTGGCACCAAAAAGAACCTGGAGTAAAACCCTAATCCGGCTTGATCTGGGGGCGTGCTGGATGGCTCTTTTTCTAGCAGCTGCTCGATTCGATAGCTGCCGCCTCCCTTTGGTCAGGTGGAACATTTGGGAGGCTGCGAGATTTGGGAATCTTGAATAGGGTATTGAATATCCTCTGGATATAAGTCGAAGCACCCAACTGTCTGTTGTTATGGACTCCCAAGAAGTCAGGTGCATCGAAACCGCCCGACTGCCTCCAGAGCGGACAGCCGGGCAACCCTTCAGGGCTGCTGCGTGGGTTTCTCAGAGAAGGGTTCTCTGGACCCAAAGTTGCCAGGAGCCCCCTGCCTCTGGCACGGCGACCTCCCGTCCTCCTCTGCCACGGAAGGACTGATTATCCGGAGCAGGTTGGGACTGCTGCGACTTCGGAACCACATCTTCTTCTGTCCCTTTTGGTTCTTAGAGAAGGACCTCTGGGGAGCTGAGAAGCGGACTCCGGCGGCAGACAGCGTCTTCCGTCCTTTCGCTCTGGACTAATGTCTCGCGAACAGTCTTGCCAAACAAGGCAGAACCATCGAAAGGGGCATTCGCGAAGGTCGCCTTGAAGGGCTCTGCAAAATCACAATGGCGGAGCCAGGCCTGTCGCCTCATGACTAGGCCTGCTCCACTGGCTCTAGCGGCTCCCTCAGTAGCATGAGACAGTAGCCGCATAGATGTATTGGAAACTGATCTGAGAGTGGCCATTCGGTGGAGTAAACCTGTTTATCCTCACTTGAGATGGACTCCGGGGGAGATGCAGCGTATTCTTTAATCAGATCCCGCTGCATCCTAATGACATGTGCCATGTAGTTCAGCGCTCTCAAGGAGAAGGTCGCTGAACTAAAAACTCGCTTCCCAATGCGATCCATCGAGCGGGACTCCTTGCCCGGAGGATGCGGAGGGACTCTCCTGGGCCAATTCCCTCTTCGTGGCTGCAGCCATCATCATGGCATCTACTGGGGGACCCTTACTCCAGTGGGTGCGGTCTGATGGAGGAGAAAGAATGCAGTCCGGGCGCTTAGGGATAGGCTCAATGGTGTCCGGATCCTTCCACGCCCTGATGGAGATAAGATCCACCAGGGGGTCAGCAGGAGGGAACACCCAAGAGGTAGAAGGGCCGCCTCGAATGCCTCCAAGAACACAGACTCGTCCAAAGAAGCCTTGGGGCAGACCACCCCCTGATCCTTAACATCTCCATGATGTCTCCAAATGAGGCGTCCTCAGGGGTGACCTAGGGGAGCCTTCCCTTCATCCAAGTCCGTGTCTTCAGTGACGGACTCAGGGAGTCCATGTGCCTCCTCTTGCACTTACGCTTCCGAGGTACTTCATCGGGGGGGCTGTCCGAGGAGTACTCTTCAGCAGTCGGATGTTCCAAGGGAACCACTTGGGACATCGAGGCGGGCTGTCCCTGGGACCGGCTGGTGGGGGCCTGGCCCAACTGCAATGGAGTGCGGGATGGAACCGTGGCAGGGACCGGGGGTACAGATTTCCTCGACAGTGCCCTTTCCATAACGTTGAAAGCCGAGGGGGAGCCAGCTTCTCTAAGCCCCAAGAGCCGACCCCCACTCGGATCCGACGTACGGATCGGAGTCGGAGCCGAAACCGTCGGATCCGAGAGACCGGTGTGCTCCGACCTGGGCGGAGCGAAGACACACCAGCTCCCTCGGATCCGAGGCTCGGCCTCGGCTCCGAGAGGTCGGGTCCAAAGTACCGAAGCACTCAAGGGTGGGGCGGATCCGAGGTGCGCCGACCTATCTGCTCCGACCCAGCCCCGGATCCAAATCTGCACGGCGCCGATAGCTCCGAACCCGTGGTATGGGTCGGAGAAGGAGCTAAGGCGAAAAAGGGGTGAAGCCCCTCCCGGCTGGGGGCTAGGAGCACTCCCATTTGCATTTGGGCCTGGATGAATTTCCTCATCATCCGGTCCATATCAGCTTAAGCTCATAGAAAAGGTTGATCTAGAGGAGGCCACGAGCGGACCTAGAGAGCCTCGGTGACCTCCTGGAAGGGCTAGCCTCCTCCTCCTCGGGTCCAGGAGAGAACCGAGGGGAGTGGAGCCGAGGAGGAGGAAGCTAGAAGGCACAGGGGAGGCCCGCTTAGGCGGAGGAGCCGAACTGGAAGTTTCGGCTCTCCTCTTGTGGTGCTTCTCCCTATGCCTCTCCTTCTGTCTTTCCTTAGAAGAATCCTTCCCCTCCGGCAATTTTGAGGGAGGTTGAGTCCCAGCTGGAGGGAGAACTCACAGCAACAGGTTGCTGAGTGGAAGGGCAGAGGCGAGCGGTATCTGGGGGTAAAAGACCCGCCAGCACCAACCGACCTCCGTTCCCTCAAAGCCGGGGTTGAACCCTGCACAAATGGTACAACCAGATGACAGGTGTTCAACCCCAAGCATTCTTGCGAGTGTGGCCATCTGCTGGGGATAGCTTATGGCCACACTCGACATTTTGAAAACACAGCCTTATGGGCTTCCGACATAGTAACCCTAAGGCCTAACACACAACACACACAAACACTACGCAAAACCCGATAAAATTAAACAAAAAGAGAGAGGAAAGCCTAAACACACTCAACACTAACTGAAACAAGAAAGAAATTAAAGATTTTGAAAAACTTTTTAGTCAAAACTTATCTCTATCTTTCACCAACGCCAGGAGCTCAGGAATTCCGTAGCTACTTGAAAAGCGGCAAACGAAATCTGAGGTCAGTCAGGGCTTGGCAAGGGGTTATGGGTAAGAGGGAGGAGCTAGGAGCTAGGAGCTCGGAGCCTAAGCTTTTGAATTGCCGGCTCGGATCCGAGGTCGGATCCGATACCCACAGGTTGCAGACGAATGAAGTCTGCCTACTTCAGATCATTAGTTTCAGGTTCAAATTACGTTAAGTCTTTAAATCTGTTAATGCATTCACAATGGAATTTGTGCTGGCTGGTATAAACCTCAAGCCCTTATTCAACAAAGAAATTGTAGGTTTGTTCAATAGTATCTTGGAGATATTAACAGTAGAACTTTTTTCACAGTTAAATTTAAGCAATGTTCCACATATATACCTTCAGCGTTAAGAAATAAAGTTAGTGTCTCTGTTGCGGCTTCTTGTTGCTCATCATACTCTCTTGTGTACTCGAGGATCTCCCTCGCTTCCATTGAAGTGACCAACCCCTTGAGAGTGGTCGGTTCCCTACAGGGGCTTTTATTTCTTCTGTCAGTTTTAGTCTTTATTTGTTCATTTAATTAATATATGTTTACTTGAGAATTAGTTTTTACTGGCTATGTTTTACTGAAAGATTATCTGATTGGTATTCAAGTAACTTAATGAGTTTGCCTTTTATCTTGCACTGAAGAAGGGTTGTTGTACCTGGAAACTTTGCTCTACCAATAAATATTTTAGTTGTATCGGTTTGTTTTTTGCTACTTCATTGGATTTCACAAGTTGCTACTTAACCACTGTTCCTGTTTTATTGATATTGTGTTTTGTACAAGGACTGTGGGTGTAGTTTTGACAAAACACAGCCGTTTATTCCAAAAAGTTTTACAATGAGTCAAAATTTAATGGATTTACTAGTGTCCCACCCAAATCCATTTCCGTCTTTGAATAAAGCTTTAATGGAAAGACAAGAGGTGAATTTGCTGGGTGTACTTGATGAATTTTCTCACCAGCTGAACATTCTTGAAAAGAAGGTGTGGTGTATCTTGATATGGGAATAGTTCCTCGAGGCTTGAGGGTTTTGAATATGCCTTCCTATGGCAACACTTATCCCATACTGTTGAAAAGATGGCAAGAGTTGAACTTAAAATTGAGTCTTGAATATATGACTCTCATGAATGATTTTTTTTTGAGGGCATGGAGAAAAAGATTTATGTAATGAAATTATGGACATTGAAAAACAGATTTCATCTCTGCCATCTTTTTTAAGTCATATAGATGAATATGAAAGAATGCTTCAAAGGATACATACATATGATTGCAATTTAGAGAATGGCAAGCATAAGAAATTAAATTGTGATATTCACGATTTTTCAAATGGGCATACTTTTTCCTGGCCCAAAAGTGATAATAAATCAAGAATGGAAGAGGGGAAAATAGTAAGAGTACAGAGAGACCAAGCCTACATCTAATACTGCTTCGATGCATTCTTTGGATGATGTGCTGGTTTCTTTAAACCTTTTAGCTACTAAAAGTGAAACAACTAATATGGACAGTCCTGTAACAGCACGAGCTATTAAGGAGACACCCACAAACTTGATGACACCATCCGTTCTACTGACGAACTCTGGTATGGCAATGGTATCTTCTAGTAATTCTGGAAATGTGTTTTTTTCCAAACAGACCACATTTCAACTAAAACTGACAGAAGAAATAAAAGCCCCTGTAGGGAACCGACAACTCTCAAGGGGTCAGTCGCTTCAACAGAAACGAGGGAGATCCTCGAGTACACAAGGGCGTATGACAAGCAACAAGATGCCCCAACAGAGACGTTAACTTCATTTCTTAACGCTGAAGGTATATATATATATATATATATATATATATATATATATATATATATATATATATATATATATGGAACATTGCTTAAAGTTAACTGTGAAAAAACATTCTATTGTTAATATCTCCAAGATACTATTGACCAAACCTACAATTTCTTTGTTGAATAAGGGCTTGAAGTTTATACAAGCCAGCACAGATTCCATTGTGAATGCATTAACAGATTTAATGATTTTTTTGTTGCAATTTGAACCTGAAACTAATGTTTGGTAACTCAGTAACATCTGCTAATAGTTGGTGTAAATGCTCCAGCTTGTTTATTCCATTTAGCCATCTTATAGTAACTACCTTCTATAACATCTGTGAGTTGCAGCTACGCAGACATTATAGTAATAAACGGCATTTTAAAAGGTTTTTCAATTTAACAATGAATGAGAAGGAAGCCCTTGAGGCATTATGTAAAATCAATGATATTATTATTAAGGAAGCCGACAAGGGGGGTGCCATTGTCATTTTGGATAAGGATGCATATATGAGAGCTATGTATACAATATTATCAGATGGTCCTGGATTTAAAGAAATTTCGAACGCAGATGTTAAGAAACTCATTAGTGCAATGAATATTTGTATATTTGATTTACAAGCAATGAATGATATTAGTGGGGAATTATTTCAGTTTTTCACTGTTCCATGTCCTGTGTTACCCATATTATATGGCCTTCCCAAGATCCACAAATGTACCATCCAACCTCACATGAGACCGACTGTAAAGGGTAGAGGTTGGTCTACTGAACCTACCTCCCTTTACCTTCAACATACACTGGCTCAATACCTCAAATATGTGAGAAGTTATATCAAGGATAGTGGTGAATTCTTACAGCAATTGTAGAGTTTTTTTCTACTAGGTGTAATAAACCATTATTACTTGTCACATTAGACATAAGGTCATTGTTTACAGTCATTCCCACGGAATATGATATTGATTCTATTCCTGAACTATTGTGTACATTCAACACTTCCTGGAAGGGAGATAGAAACTATTTGTGAACTTTGGGACCTGGTCTTAAGGAATAACATATTTGTGTTTGATAGCAAATTTTACCA
Organism: Protopterus annectens; assembly: GCF_019279795.1. Classification (NCBI taxonomy): domain Eukaryota; kingdom Metazoa; phylum Chordata; order Ceratodontiformes; family Protopteridae; genus Protopterus; species Protopterus annectens. The sequence goes on from NC_056737.1 coordinate 1,133,535,524, forward strand.
TCAAATTTCTAGTGTTGCGATGGGTACTCCGGTTGCAAATACATATGTGAACCTTGTATTGAATAGATGGGAGATAGAACATATATATAATGCCCCCAATGAATATAGCTCTAAGGTGGCTTTCTATAAAAGATTTGTGGACGATGTTTTTCTTGTGTGGGAAGGTGACAATCAAGAATTACAACAATATGTGAATTATTTAAATAACAGCACTGAATTCTTGTTTTTTACTATACGTAGCTCTTCTGATCGTATAAAATTTCTGGATATTGACATGGAAGTACAGAATTATAGTATTCAGACTTCTGTTTATAGGAAAGCTGTACATACAAATAAATACCTCCACTATACTAGTATGCACTCTCCCCATGTTTTCAAGGGAATAGTTAAGAGTCAAGATAGACATGTTTGCAAACTTAATACTGACACAGAAAAATGCATACAACAACTAGATGCTGTCATTGATTAATTTATTGAAAGGGGATACGATGGGAAATTTCTGGTTGACTTGAAAAAAGAAGTCCTTGAGAATAAGGATGTTGTGTACCCCCCTTACTTTAGTGAACAATATACTAGTAATCAAATACAACCTGACTTAAATTGTGCAAACATATTACGCTATCCTACTACCTTTAGTAGGTGTAGTGATGGCGTTAGGGATATAATTAATAATAACTGGTGTATACTGAGAAGCTCTACTGAGTTACAGGATCTTATTCCTGTAAAAGCTAGATTTGCCTATCGGAATTGTGAGAGTTTAAAACAAAAACTGTGCTATAAAGATCTAAAGTGTATGAATATGAACCAGTTCACAGCAACAAAAAAAGGAACTGTTCCCTGCCATAACTGCAGTTGTTGTGCATCCATTAACAGTGAAATCATATTTCTACATCCCAATAGTGGTGAAATCTATCATATAAAGAAGTTATGTACTCACCATAACGTTCCATGTTTGTAAGTCCATCTCGCACCTTCATTCTTATATATGGGTTCGGAGCTGATCCTCAGCTCCGGCTTGGTCGATTACAAAGCTCGAAGTTGGCTCGTGGCAAGTTAGGTATCCCATAATGCACTAGTAAGAATCCCCAGATCTTGTTTGCTGCTGTCTATAAAAGTGATATAAAGTATTTTCACAAGGAAAAACAAAGATGAAGGGTCTCCAACCCTCAGGAAGATAGACACTAACTTGTCTCCAGATCCTCCAAAGATACATGGATGGGGGTAGGTGGGTGGGTTCGTAAGAATGAACTGCGAGATGGACTACAAACATGGAATGTTATGGTGAGTACATAACTTCTTTATGTTCTGCAGTCCTACCTCGCCTTCATTCTTACATATGGGACAGCATCCCTAGCACCTTTTTCTCAGAGGCTCACGGGAATATACACCTAAGAACCGTGGAACCAAAGGAAGCTCTACCCCTGGAGGCCAAGTCCAATTTGTAATGAGTAATAAAGGTATGAGGGGTAGCCCAAGTTGCTGCTGCACATATACTGTCCATGGAATTCTGGCTTGAAAAGTGGCAGATGTGGATATAGATCTGGTGGAATGAGCTTTAATTTTGAATGGGAGTTCTTTGCCATTAGTAGAGTAAATAAAGGATATGCAACATGAAATCCAGTTAGATAGCGTTATCTTGGAGACTGGCATTCCTTTTCTTGTCTCCGAAAAAGATACAAATAATTGGTCTGATCTCCTAAACTCTTTGTTTCTATGTAGATAGAACCTTAACTGTCTGTGTACATCAAGTTGATGAAACTTATATTCCGCTTTGTTTGTATGGTTTGGAAAGAAGACTGGTAGTTCAATAGTTTGATTGATGTTTGATTGTGAACAAATCTTGGGGACAAAGGAAGGGTTAGTGCGAAGGGAAACTCTGTCTTTATGAAATATCGAATAAGGAGGTTTGACAGAGTGCTTGCAGCACTGACACTCTTCTGGCAGACTTAATAGCTACCAGAAAAATGGTCTTTCATGAAAGGAACTTTAAATCATATGTATGTGAAGGTTCAAAAGGCGGTGATTTAAGTTTTGAAAGAACAAAATTTAGATCTCAGGGAGATATAGGTTCTTGAAAAGGAGGTCTTAGTAAGGTAGTGCCTTTTAAAAATGATCTACACAATCTCTGAGCCATAAAATTAGGTTCATATTGTCCCAAATGAAAATTGGAGATAGCTGCTAACTGAACTTTGATTGTAGCAGCAGCTGATCCTGATGAAAAAGTTTGGTTAGAAATTCTAACACTAAGGGAATGAAGGCTGTGCATGGATCTATCTTCTTAGCTTGTGCCCAGAGAGAAAATCTTTTCCATTTGCTAGTGTACAATTTTCTCATAGGTTTATGAGAAGATGTCAGGATATGTGTAACCGCAGGAGAGAAATCATGAAGCTTGACTAGGGATAGAAGTGGAGCAGCCAATCTGTCAAGTTGAGGGTGTGGAGACAGGGATGGAACGTGCCTGACATATGTATCAGAAGGTCTGGTACTGGGTCCAGAGTCTATGGATCGTTCAGACAGTGAGGCCCAAGAAAGGGGAACCAAATCTGACGAGGCCAGTAAGGAGTGATGAGAATCATTCTGCTTCCCAAAGTCTTTGCTTTCTGGATCACTTTCAATATTAGCGGAAAGGGAGGAAAAGGATAAAGAAGTCCCGAGGGCCAATTGTGGACGAGTGCGTCTTTCGGTGTCTCCCCCGGGGGGGGGGGTAAGGGTGAAGTAGCTGCTGCATTTGGTGTTCACTGGGGTGACAAACAGATCGCAGCAAGGCTGTCCCCATTTGCGGAAAATCTGTTCCGCAACTTTCTGATTCAAAGACCACTCATGAGGCATCAAGATTGCCCTGCTGAGCTTGTCGGCTATCATATTGGTTCTTCCCGGGATATGAGTTGCAACTAGAAAGCATTGGGAAGATATCACCCACTGCCAAACACGTAGAGCCTCTCAACATAGGGGGGGTAGGATCTGGTTCCCCCTTGTTTGTTTATATACCATACTACTGACATTGTCTGATTGGATTGCTATTGTCCCTAGAGGAAGAAAGTCGTGAAGTGCTTGCAATGCTAGTAGCACTGTTCTCATCTCGAGAACACTGATATGCAAGTGAGCCTCGTGTTCTTGCCATGTGCCTTGGACTGTCCTTCCTAGATAATGCCCCCCCCCCCCAATCTGGGAGGCATCTGTGGTCACAGTAGCAATGGGTTGGCAAGGAATGAATGGTCTCCCTATCGTTAGTTGATTGGACTGGATCCACCAACGAAGGTCCTTTTTGCAAGATTCCATTAAAATGGGATGAGACAGAGGCAGTTGCTGAACAGACCACTGAGAAAAGAGAAGCCATTGTAGAATTCTCATATGTAGTCTGGCTAGCAGAACTAGAGTTATAGTAGAGGCCATGGTTTCTAGATTTTTGAGCACTGTCTTTGCTTTGACCTTGTGTTGGGGAAGCAGGCTGTATATTTGTTGTCTTAGATTTTGCACTCTGTCTGAAGGAAGGCGAGCCATCATTGTGACTGTGTCTATTTTTGCGCCTATAAAAGTCACATATTGAGAGGGCGACAAGGCAGACTTTTCCCAGTTTATAGTAATGCCTAGCTGAGTGCAGACTCGGATGGTTGAATCCCTGGCTTGTAGAAGTATGTGCCTAGTGGTGGCAGTCAGGAGCCAGTTGTCCAGGTACGGAAACACTTGGAATCCAAGATGTCTCAAGTGAGCTGTTACTATCGCCATGCATTTGGTGAACACCCAGGGGGCTGTGGTGAAACCAAAGGGCAGAGCACGAAACTGGTAATGACTGGCTCCCAGCCAGAAGCGTAAATGACTCCTTAATGCTCTGTCCATTTTTATGTGGTAGTATGCATCTTGGAGGTCTATGGAGCATATCCAATTGTCTTTCCCTAACAGAGGGAGTACAGACTGCAGAGTTACCATTCGGAACTTGGACGTCTTCACTTATTCATTTAACTTGCTGAGATCCAAGATGGGCCTCCAGTCCCCTGTTCGTTTTGGCACTAAAAAGAATCTGGAGTAAGTTCCGAATCCTATCTGGTCTGTGGGGTCAGTTTGGATGACTCCCTTTTGAAGCAACGTTTGGACTTCTGTAGTTGCTTGATCCCTGTGATTGGGTGGAACATCTGGGATTTTTTTGGTTAGATGAGGTGGAAAAGAGAAGGGTATGGAATATCCTCTGGAAATTATTCTTTGTACCCACTTATCTATGTCGTGCCAGGCTTCTGGGTACAAAGATAAGCGACCCCCAACTGGCTCCAGAGAAGCGCAGTCGGGCCCCACTTCAGGAGCACTGATAGGGATGTCCACAAAATAAATCGCGGCCACCCTGGTTTTGCAGACCCCCACTGCCTCTTGGGCGACGTCTGCCATTATTTCCTCCTCCTCTGCCTCTGGAGAAAGAATCACCTTGTGCGTCTGGGAAAAATCTCAGATTTCTTGAACCACATTTTTCCACCTCGCTGACCTTTAGGTTATGGTCTAGAAGGGACGAAAAATGCACTCTCACGGCAGAGAGAGTCTTCCCTTCCTGCTCGCATCTGGTGAGTGTGTCTTTTACCTTTGGTCCAAACAGAGAAGAACCATCAAAGGGGGCATTGGTAAATGTAGATTTGAAGGGCTCCGCAAAGTTACATAAGTGCATCCAGGAGTGTCTCCTAAGGGAAACTCCTGAACCTGTTGCCCTGCTCGCTCCAACTGCTGCGTAAGATATCAGCCTCATGGAGGAGTTAACAACAGAGTTTAAGGTGGACAACTGAGCAGTAACCTTCTCAGGGACTCCTCCAGTTAAAGCACTTTGGAGAGTATCTCCTAGCCCTTTTAGGAGATCTCTTTGAAGCCTAGTGAAATGGGTGAGGTAATTCAGCGATCTGAGTGTAAAAGCCACTGAAGAAAAAATACGCTTCCGTAGTTGTCCATCATTCGAGACTCTTTGTTCGGTGGGTGGATAGATGAGGAAGTTTCTGCTAGTTCTTTCTTTGTGGCTGCTGCCACCACCATGGCATCTACAAGCACACCTTTGATCAAAAACTCTTTCTTTAGAAGATGAAAGAAATTTGTTCAACCTTCTGGTGACTGGTTCCTCAGCATCAGGAGTTTCCCCACACCTCTTGACTCATCAAATCTAACAGCTCATCGAAAGGTGGAGACACCCAAAAGGTTGAAGGTTAAGACCCCAAAGCCTTCAGGTACACTGACTGCTCATCAGAAGGGGTGACGGTGGGCCAGCCTCCCTGTTTAAGGATCTCTAGGATATCTACAAAGGAGATATCATCAGAGGACAACCTAGGGGACCCTTCTGACTCCTTGATGTCAGTGTCAGAGGTGATGGACTCATCAGGGGAGTCTATGTGCTTCCTCTTGCAAGTTCTCTTCCAAGGAGGCTCCTCAGAAGGATATTCTGGGGAGGTTTTGGAAGACTGGGGGCCACCCAAGGCAGGCTCCTAAGACTGCGCGTCTCTGTTGTCAAGAGAGAGAGATGGTGCTGAGACAGAGGTCGGAGCTTGAGGGGGAAGAGCATCGGTACCCTTGTGTGGAGCTGAAGAAGCACACTCCTCATCATTTCAAAGGCAGATCTCTCCGGCTCCGAGGACACCACCGTTTCCAAGGAAGCGGAAGTAGCTTTCGGCTCCAGAGCGATCGGCTCCAAGACAGATGTAGGATCCGAGCTCAGCCGAGTCAATGCACCGAGAGGTAGACTCGGAGCTGAAGAGGTTCGGGTCCAAGCGTCCCCGTCAGGGCAGACTGGTGAGCTTTGGCTCCTGGACACCAGGGATGGCACTGAAGGTGTTAGAGCGGAACTCTGCTCTGAGACAGACAGTTGGGGTGCTGGAACCAATGGTTCCACAACAAACTGCACCGATAGCTCTGGCTCCAAAGGACCGACATGGCTCGGAGGAGGAACAGAAGCAGGTAATATGGCCTTAGACGGCTCCGGAACAGATTGGGTTAGAGCTGACAACAAATTTGCTAGCACTGACTTCAAAAGTCTAAGCACCACTCTCTCGACATCCTCCTCAGAAAGACTCCTGGCGGATCTGGAAGACAAGGTAGGGGATCGAGATCTCTGTGAAATTGGAGATCTGAGTGTCGGGGATACAGGTAATAAATCTCTTGACCGGCTCTGAGGTATGGATTTAGTTATCGGCTCCGAAAAACTTGGGGCCGAAATTAGAATGTCTATGTCAATAACCTCGACTGGCTCCAAAGGCAGAGGAGCCGAAGAGGTAGAAGGCTTGTCAATTTTGGCAATTTTCTCTGGAGGTCCTGATTTAACAGTCGGTGTAGGAGACTGTCTATTTACCGACTTTACCTTCTCTTTTTTCGAAGAGGGAGACCTGGAATGAGAAGAGGAAGAATTGGCTAAATCCTCCTTAAAAGAAGGTTTAAGGAGACCTTTCAAGATCAGTTTGTTCTTCCTTTCCTGGAGAACCCGGGAGCTAAAAGAATGGCAAAATGTACATGTCTCCTGAAGATGTATGGCTCCCAAACAATAGACCCAAATACTACACCCGTCAGTCAAGGACATTTTTTGTAAGCATTTTAAGCATTTCTTGAAACCTGAAGGTTTATGGTCTTTAGTTTCCTTAGACATACTACCACAACAACAATCACATAAGATAATAAGAAGAGAGGACAAGGTCCTCTAACTTAAACGGGCCTAGCCCTGCTCAAGAAAACAACACAAAGGAGAAAGACAACAGAGGACTAGGTCCTCTAACTTAAACAGGCCTAGCCCTGCTTTGGAAACAACACACAAGGGAAAGAGGCAATAGAGGCCTAGGTCCTCTAACTTAAATGGGCCTAGCCCTGAACAGAGGGGTAGGCGAGATAGAATAAAGAAGTACAGACAAAGGCTAGAATAGGGCCTAACTAAAAAAAGGACCTATGCCTAAGAAAGATTAACAATAACTATCACACAGAAAACGAAGGGATACCAGTAAAGAAGGCCTGCGGAAGCGACAGACAACAATTAGCAACAACAATTTGCTATAAAAATTCAAAAACACACTAACTACTACAAGTTAACAACAGTAAGCTATCAATACTAGACTAACTATTAAAGTCAAAAAAGAGTACTATAAAATATTCGAACAAGATATTCCAACTTAGCCACACCCAAGAAAGAGAACACTTCTGAACTCGTAGATGTGGCAAACGCGATCTGGGGATTCTTACGAGTGCATTATGGGATACCTACCTTGCCACGAGCCAACTTATAGACTACGAGCTTTGTAATCAGCCGAGTCGAAGCCGAGGATCGGCTCCGAACCCATATGTTAGAATGAAGGCGAGATAGGACTAGAGAACAATAAATGTTTTGCAACATGCAACACCTGTTATATAGTACATCTTGCAACATGTCGGACCTGTGCAGTCTTCTATGTAGGAAAATCTACTTGACGGCTTAGAGATAGGATTATAGAACACAGGTCTGACATAAAAAGAAGTAACATAACAAAATTCACTAGCCAAACATATTAGTGAGAATGGTCCAACACATAGTTTTACCTTCAGAGTGTTAACTGTGCTTCAGAAAACAATTAGGGGAGGTGATTTTAACAATAAATTGCAACTGAAAGAATATGAATGGATTAAACTTTTGCAAGCTGATGTTTTGCCTGGTATTAACCAAATGATTACACTCAAACCAGTTCTTAAGACAGGATGTCATGCTTAAAGTAGAATAATTAATTTTGCTCTACCTTTAACAAATTAGTCTTTATTTATTTGCTCATTTAATTAATATATGTTTAATTGAGAATTTTTTATTGGCTGTGATTTATTGAATGATTGTTATTTGACTGGTATTTAAATAACTCAATGTGTTTGCCTTTTATCTTGCACTGAAGAAGGGTTGTTGTACCTGAAACCTTTGCTCTACCAATAAATGTTTTAGTTGTATCGGTTTGTTTTTTGCTGCTTCTATGTATAATCAATCACAGGACTCTCCAAGAACAAATGGTATTCCTGTGAAAGTGTGGAAGTTGGGGGGAAGAAAATGAAAGATCTAGAAGGTTTTGTTTCACAATATTTTAAAAAGAGGCACAGTACCTGCATCTTGAAAGAAATGTATGGTGGCTGTAGTACCTAAAGAGGGCAGAGACCCTTAAAATCCAACTTCATACAGACCAATTTCAATTCTGAACCATAATTATAAAGTGTTTTTATCTATACTAGCTAACAGAATGGCTAAGGTGTTTCCAAAACAGACAGATATAGATCAGTGTGGTTTTGTGGAGGTGAGGCAAACATTTGACAGCATTAATAAAACGATGATCCAGAGGGAAATAGAGTACAAGAGGGCCCTGCTACTGTTGGTGGGTCTTGATGTACAGGCGACATGACAGAGCTGGCACTTCATAAGTAGGACAATGACAGCATTCGTGTTTCTTGTCAGAATAATGGGGTAAGTTAGGAAGATATATGAAGGGACAGAGGAAAGACTCAAGGTGGGAGGGTTCCTCTCTGACAAGCTGTACTTGAGCACAGGAAAAAGGCACTTGCCCCTTGTTATTTGCTTTACACTTTGAACCACTGGCAAACAAAATAAGGAAGTCACAAACTCAAGGGTATAACCAGTATGGTACAAAAGAAAAAAATAACCTTATTTGCACAAGACATTATTTTGTACTTGATGAATCCAGAAAAAGACTTTTCAGTGTCGTGGAACATTTTGAGATGTTTTCAAGTTTTCCAAGATATAAAATAAATTAAGCTAAAACAAAGGCTACAACAGTGTTATATTCCTACACACATGAACTGGTTCAGCAATACACACACACACACACACACACACATATATATATATAGATATATATATATGAGCATAAATTACAGTACTTGGGTATATGGATAATGATTCTATTACAGCAGCTAAGGAAACAAGGGGAAACACCAAACATAACACAAAAATGGATAAGTTGTAAAACTCTTAACTATGGATGTGGCAGCAAGATGCAAGCAGGAAAAAATGTTTCTAGTTCTTTTAACATTGTATACATGTCAGGCATATTTTTATTAACCAGAGAAGATGTAATAATTAAGGAAATGAAGGGAATTATTTGAGAGAGAAAGAGGGCAAGAGTTAAGTGGGTTAAGTAGTTTCTTCCCACAGAACAAGGTGATTACCAGATCTGAAAGGATATTTAGAGGTACACAGTTAAAGTTCATTATAAATCAAAGTGGAAAGAAATGGTGTTGAAACACAGAGTTCATGAAATAAGGAGAGACTACGATTTTGGATGCAGGCCCTTAAGGAGAAAAATAACCATAAAAATATATTTACAAAGTAGGGAAAAATATTTTGAGAAGTAAGCTAACACAACAATGGAAAAAGGTGATTTTACCAATAAGGATGACTGCAAGTATGGCATATAAAATAGGCAAAAGGGAATTTATTGAAGGAATTTAGCAAAGTAACCAAGGTATTGGGAGCAAATAACTAAAGAGGGTAAAGTCAGAGTGGGATGAGGCCAAGCAGAAGTTTGGAATGCAGGCTGTAGAATGCCTTCTCTACTTGGGATTGATAACAGACTACAAGCAATGAAAGGGGGATAGGGAAGTTTTAAATGAAAGAGCATATTTGGCTTGAGTTTAGAGCACAATCTGGAACAGAAGTTTTTGCTATAAAAGGATAACTAGTAGGTCATTTAAAATAATACACGATAACTACAGAAATTAATAAAAAAATTAGAAAAGTCTGGAAAATGAGAATGGAAAGGCAACATACAAATGAACAATGGCAGGATATGTGTATGGCTCTCCAATTATGCAACAAAATCTAAAAGATTTAGGATATATGTATTTTTACACCCCAAGTAGACTTCAGTGAACTCTTCTACAGGTTGATAGCAATTGCTGGAGGTGTAATGGGAAAAAGACACACACTTCTGAATATGTTTGGAAATGCAACAAGTTGTTAGATTTTAAAAGTTCCCTAAAGGTATTGGGACAGCAAATTTGAGCTGGGATATACAAACTGAACTGCCTAGACATAGCAAGACTCTACAAAGTTTAATGGTGTTGGCTGCCAAAAATCAAATTACTAGAAAATGGAAATCAAAATCTAAAACAACCATAACAGAATTATTGAATGCTACAAAGGATTAGAAAAAGGAAGGAGCAAATGACACCAAAATAAATGGAATTAGTGGGAAAAATACATGCAGAATAATGTTCAAGAAGAGGACTGAAATTTCAGGGAAGGCAGGACTTGAGCAATCTACGTAATGTTAAATTGAATAACAACTAAGAAAGAAACCATACATGTGTAATGCATGAAAAAGTAAAGCTTTTGTAATGGATTGTTTTCTCAAACCATATGCATACCTATGTCATTACGCAATGTGTGAAGTTAATAAAGGTGTTAAAAATATTAAACGTACATTCTAACTGGTCATATAGGAAAAATATTGAGAACAGTATGTCTTATAAATATTGAATATACAGCTATTACCCTCATTTTCTTTGCCCCTTGTGCTTGGTGACAATCTAGCTACAGCTACTATTGTACTTTCATACTTCATCAGGATAACTGCTGTTCATGCGGCAGTCATCATTCAAGTTTGTCATAGTAGACGTTTCCTTTATCTGGCCAAACATTCACCATGGTAGCTGACGTGAGGACCCGCTATGCTTTTCCCTCTGCATGTGCATGTTTCTGCCCATGCCCTATGAAGGTTGCCATGTGGATACTGCTTGGCAGAGCTAAGCCCACATTCCTTGCTCAAAGTGCTATATGTAGTATACCACTTTCCCCAGGAAGTACTGGTACTGTAGCAATTGTAATCACACCCGTCCTCAGGATGGGCAAGCTGATGTCAGCCACTCCCTTAGACCCTCCCCCACCCCACTCCTCCAGGGCTAGATGTGCTTAATGACCTCAAGTCAGCTGGGACACAGCCAGAACTTCATTCCTCCATGCCACGCAGTAAAGGATTACTGTTATCTATGGCAGCTTGCTGAAAACAAACTCACTGGAAACAATATAAGTGAATCTAAATCACTTAAAATCAACTTAAAAACGATCTATTACAAGCATTCAGTGACTATGTCTACAATATAAATGCACAGCATTATTAACAATATTTCTTATGACATATAAAGCCTCACATAACCATATTCAGAGCACAGCATCCCATACACCCCAATCATAACTAACCTTTATCCTAAGCCTCAATGGTAAACTAAACTGCAACACTCTCCCCACCCGAAACTCCAATTACCAAACCTAAATTCATTAATGTGCAACATCTGCACAAACAAAATCCAACAAAAAGGACTTGGCCAATATACTTGTGAGCAAGTAGTATACCCCCCCCCCCCCCCACACACACACACACATGAAGGACTGCAACAGAAATATAGCTTCTTCCTTAATGTCCATAAACTGTGTATTACCCACATTTTTTCCTAAAAAAATGTCAGTTTCTGCACTGGTTGAGACTACCAATAGGCCTACATGGCCATTAGAATTCCATATGGATCCTTTCTGCAAAAAAACAGGAGCATATGACTTTAGTTCAGACTGGCAAACAGCATGCCATGTTACATTTGACTTTTGCTGATATAGCACCCCAATAAAATGTGCGTCTTCCTAAGAGATTATTTCTACCATGCTGTTTCAACTGAAAAGCACAGTATTAAGAAGTATGAAAATCTCATGCAAAAACACAACACCAGCTGTTCATCACCTTTGTAATTAGAAACAAAAACTAATTATATTGTATTAAACACATTGACATTTTCCTCAAATTACTTTAACAGAAATATTAACATATTTTCAGTGCTCTAAGCCTGAAAATGGCACCAGAAAGTGAAAAACTTTGAAGTTTCAAAATATTCACTTTACAACAAATGTGAGCCCACGTCTTCTGTTCAGGATGAAAATATAAATATTATCACAAACACAACTAAACACAGTTGTCATAAGAGCAAACCAAAAAATAAGTACTCATTTTTTAAAACAATGTTTTTGAGGATTTGTTAGTGTGACAGGAGTGCTATGTATAATAAATGATTTTTTTTGTACACTTTAGATATTTTATTTTATTTAACATTTGTTTACCAGGAAAGTCCGACTGGGACAGAGCCCATTTTCAGGGAGAAATGCTACAGACTGCATGTCTTTGGAATATGGGAGGAAACCCACGCAAACGCAGGGAGGACATGCAGACTCTGCACAGAAGGCACCCCAGATGAGAATCGAAACAGAGAACCTCTTGCTGTGAGGCAGCAATGCGCCACCCTGTAGGTTACAAGCAGGTACTGTTTTCAATTTAACATTACAGTTTGGTTGTGTGACAGCTCAGGATTAAGTTTTAGTTGTATTAACCAATTATGCCTTTCCTCCACGTTAGATGAAGGTGCATATTAGCCAGGGCATTAAGTGCCAAATGTTCAGTAATGAATGACAACACTCCATAAATAATGAACTGTCCATCAATTGTAAATGTACTAATCAAAATTTAGATACTCATGTTTCTTATTTAAGAAGTGATATTACTGCAGCGACCACAAGATGTAATAATGTTAACACCACCTATCTTGACTGACTATGCTATTCAAATATCAATCTGCAATATTACATTTATCAGAGACAATCACTTAACACTAAGAGATGCTTCAACTCAAACTTACGAACTGCTACATTATCAATGTCTACTGATGGCAGTTACATATCACTTTGTGAAGAAGATAATTCAGAACCATGAGTAAAAAACTATGCAAATAAGATTCACCCCAGTCCCCTCGGAGGCACATAGTTATCTCCCGATCCCAAATAGCTTACCTGGACAAAAAGCTGTAAGCCAGCATGTTATCACAAACATTGGAAATAAAATTATGACATTAAGAGCTCCTCATGTATGTAACTGTGTTTATGACACCGTACTCAATTTTGAATTTGTAGGAGAGAACTAGACTTTCAACAATGTGTCTGAAAAACATAATTATGGTGTCATTAATGAGAAAGATTCCCCTGTTCAAACAAATAACCAGACTGGTATTGGAAGACCAGAAATGGACAATTCTGAAACAGACTCCAGTAATGGGCAGGACAAAACTGAAAAGGGACATGTGTGGACATACAGTTCCCATCTGCTGCTTCTATTACATCCTAATTAAGACATCTTGCCAAATCATACTGCACATAACTGTGACGGTATCCTAGCTTTGGAAGATTCTTTGTTTAGCTGGGGCAATAGGAGACTGTCAGTGTGATGCCTTAGATGGTTGAAATTTAAGAAGGTTTAATGATAAATGGTCTTTCAATAGAAGCTGGAGTTAATAATTTAAAAACTGTACCACTTTCAGATCTGTACAAGTTTAAAAGAAAAAAATCTCCATATTGGAAACGAATACAGAGTAAAGACATACTTCAGAGAAATTTTGTCATCACTTAGGTTCATAGGTTCATACTAGGCTATCTGCCCTAGGGCATTTATAAGCCTAGCCAGAGTGTGTTTGGCTTTCGCCACCCATTTTAAATTAATTTTGCTATGCCCTTTTTTGAGGTTAGTATACTGTGCCTCTGTCTAACAGTGACACAGAAGTGATACCCGGGGTAAACCTACGATCTCCCATCCACTCATCAGGATTCCTCTTGAAGAGAGTCAATGAGGGACTCTGGAATAAAATCCCAGTCCAGGTTAGGCAGAGTGAAGGGAGCCTCTGGGTTATGAATCTGTCCCTCCAGCATGTCCTATTTATTTCAGTGATGAGGTTCAAGTCTCTCGAGCGCGTAGCTCGATGGGATTTGGTTTTTCTGAGGTGCAGCATGTCCATTAATTCCGGGTTAGACATGGCTTTATACGTCAGGCACAGATCGCCTCTGAGCAGGCGGTATGCCACTGAGTAGAGCTGGAGTTTCTTTAACCGGGCAGCATATGCTGCAGTTAAGCAATTACCTGTATGCCAAAGTCTAGTTTTTACAACTGGTTTTGCAGATTTTATTTAACTATAAAAATTGATATAATTACTTATTGAGTAGAGACCTCTGTTGACCGAGCTTGTTTGGCCGTGGCAACTTCCACCCAAACTGCACAGAAGGTAAATGTCAAGAAGATTTTAACTAGTAGTAAAGTCTTTTTTTTTAAACACCAACTTTACTAAACACAAACCAATCAGTAAGCAAAATCTAATGCTGTAAAATACATGTTATGAAATCTCTTGCAGTCTCAGCAGTAAGCTCAATGAACTTCAAACGCTAGCTCGCTTCCATTCCTACAAAATAATTGCTAGTTACTCATTTGTGGCAGTTATTACTGTTTCTCATTGATTCTGTCAAATTTAAATACTTATGGTCTAGTTCTACAGGTGAGGGAACCATTACATTTGTCTAAAAAAGTTTAACAGCTAGAAGTGTTCTCAGTAATATGTAATTTGAAACCTTGGTTGTGGAAATTAATGGCATGCTTACAAAAAACACCATTAGAAGAATGGGCTTTGCACAGGACTCCAGGACTAAAGTAAGGTTTTTACTGGCCCGAGCTAGAGAGAACCTCCAATCTGTTGCAGTGGCAAACTAGATCTGAGGTAACGCTAGGTGCATCATGGGATAGGGACTTGGCCTCGAGCTATTTTGAAACCTTGAGCTTTGTAGTAGGCCGACTCGGAGCCAAGGGATTGGCTCCGAACCCATCAGTAAGAATGGACGGCGAGATAGAACAACTTCACATTTAAGTTTATAAAGTGAAGTGTTTCATATACAAACTTAAAATGCAGTTGTTCCACTGTCTGAACTTTGAAGCATATTCATACAACTATATTTCACAGTCAAATGTCCCAACATCCTTCAGACTTTAACTAGAAGATGTCAAACCATTAGAGAGGTAAAGCGCTTTGTAGTTAAGAAGCAAAAACAAGCCAAAATGGTCAGCAATGGTAGTGCTGTGTTTTAAAAAGTTAGCTGTTACTGGGTTAAACAAAACCATAGCTGGTCACCGATGAAAACATAGGCAAAATAAAATAAAATAGTGGGTCATGTAACTCTAAAAGAAGATGAAAAATAACTGAGATATTTAGATAAGGCAGAAAATAAGGAAATGCAATGACAGTATTAGCAGAAGCAGCAGCTGCAGATACTAAAATGCACATGAATACACTACAATTTTTTTATATATTTTAAAGTTTAATAAACTGATATAAAAATACACACTATAATAAATAGTATTCATCTTGTGAAATATTCTGATTGGCATTAGTTCTACTTTTCATCTTCAATGTCCACTCTACTCAAAGTTTCAAAGCTACCTTATGCATTAGCAGCTAGATAAATATAATTTGTTTCTTTCTTAAAAAACAAGTCTGAGGTAAGGATGGTATTCCAAACATTTATGAAGTAACTGAAGAATTCATTGTTAACCTCCTGCAGCACAATAACATCTGTTGATTAATTAAAGTGATCGTCATGTCCATGTTCATTGGGCGGCCACGGTGGTGCAGTGGTTAGCATTGCCGCCTCACAGCAAGAGGTTCTCCAGTTCGATCCTCGGCTGGGGTGCCTTCTGTGCGGAGTCTGCATGTCCTCCCTGTGGTCGCGTGGGTTTCCTCCGGGTGCTCCGGTTTCCTCCCACATCCCAAAGACATGCTGCAGGTGGATTGGACACTCTAAATTGGCCCTAGGTGTGCGTGTGAGTGTGCCTTCTGTGGAAGGTTGGGCGCCGGGCTGGCAACTCGACACTGTAAAACTCCACTGCCATTCAATGTGCGGACAGGTGATCCGCTGTGGCGACCCCTAACCGGGATAAAGCCGAAAGAAGAAGAAGAAGAAGAAGAAGTCATGTCCATGTTCATTAACTAGGGCCTGACAAGGTTGGAAGCTTCAAATTACATTATCGAGGTTAATCTTTCCAGTAACAGTAAGGTATACATAATACTGTTTCCTACTCTAAAGACTGTAAATGCACTGAATTTGAAATTGCAACAAAAGGAAAACCCAAGATCAAAACAGTCCTTGTGTTAACTTTGCAACCCACAGTATCTGCGATATTAGAGGGTACCAGATCTTAAGTATGGATATTTCTGGATCTATAACCAAACGATTTTATACACATCCATGTCCACATCTGGAAGAAGTCTAAAGTTTTGTGCCAATCCATGCAAAGTACAACAGACAGGAGTGATAATACAGTACAGTCTTCCCTGAACTTTATTTTATGGTACAGAGAATACTGCATATGACTGAATCACTGTTTCTCCCTTCCCCATATACAAATGTTACTATTATATTTATTTTTCTTTGTTAAACTGGAAAGTTTTCATGACTGAGAACATTTTGAGAAACAGCATTACAGAAAAGATCATAAACACTGTTATAAGGTACAATCCTTTAAAATTCAAAAGATAAAAACTTGTAGAGAAAGGCTGCTATGCATTACAGTTATTCACAATATAAAAAAAAAAACATCCACAGCATAATATAAGACAGAACTCAACAGTGGAATAAGTCAGCTGAGGCTTGTATGACAAAGTGACTAGAAGATATGGACTGGATTCTCCCTCTAAGAGGCTTCTGGGGCAATTAAGCTTGTGCTGGAAGATAAATAAAAGGAGAGACAAAGTAGGTATGGAGACAGAGAGAAAAAGACACAGCAGGGAGGAATTCTGAGAGTATCAGTGATAAAGATGATCAGAGGACCTGACTGAGGACATAAGAAAGATGCAAACTGTCAGGCTATTTCTGAAAAAAGAAAAGAAATTCAGTAGGTGAATGTAAGCATGAAAAGGATAATCTGGGTCAGATACAGGTCTGGAAAAGCGCAACTGAAAGGAAAGCAAGAGAAATATGAAAATGTGCAATGGGGACTGAAAGGAATTAGTGGCTTTTAGACTACTGGGAAGAAGGATTATCTTATGTTTAAAAAGGGAAACTTGTGTTCTGTTAAAAAGGCATGAATAAGCTTGTAATCATTTGAGTTTTGAAAAAATGAAAATTCTAAACTACCAGGGCCTTAACAAGTGTGACTGCCAAAACAGACTAAAATCTCAGTTCGACATTTAGAAAATAAAGCAGCTTTGAGTTCTAGAAACTACAGTGTATATCATTTGTCTGCATACCACACACTTTTTTGTGCCAAAGGGTAACTTCTTAATTTCCCAAAGTATAGTTTCAGATGCAAAATACATAATCAGGGCCTGCCTAAGACCACTTGGGCCAATTTAGCACTAGATTATGATAGGATCATTACACCTTACATGACCAAGGGATTTGCTAAAGAGACAACACAGCAAAGTATAAGACATTTTCCTACTGAAAGTCTTTCTTCCATAGTAGTTATAAATCCAGTATTATCTCACAGTGTTAGCTAATTGTACTCCCATATTAGTCAGTTGCTATTGCTTTCAACAGCATTTCAACCCAAAAATGACCAGAATAACCATTCTCTTTTTGTGTACCACTCCAGTTACTGCATCATTTTGTGTACCACTCCAGATACTGCATCATTTTGTGTACCACTCCAGTTACTGCATCATTTTGTGTACCACTCCAGTTATTGCATCATTTTGTGTACCACTCCAGTTACTGCATCATTTTGTGTACCACTCCAGATACTGCATCATTTTGTGTACCACTCCAGTTACTGCATCATTTTGTGTACCACTCCAGATACTGCATCATTTTGTGTACCACTCCAGTTACTGTATCAGAAGATAAGACCAGGCTTATTTTGAACACTTATAGAGAGGTACTCCTTTCTTTTGCATCTCTTACAGATATCAGGTTTATGAATGGTTATTAATGAATAAAGTTACAAAAAATAACTGTGGAATAGTCAGTCTAAGACACTATGAAAATAATCAGAACTAAGCATAAAAAGTACAGATACTGTGATGTGAGGTAACCTCTGATCATTAAGAGTTGTGACAGAATGTTACCAGTTCAGCACTATAATGGAAAAATGTTTGTTGCAGTCACAGATGGGAGTAAAATGATCCCAGAGAAGTGAAACATGAGTTACATGTGCTGAATGGAAGGAGGTAGAGGTGGATAGAAAAACAATTAACTTGGAAGAAAATGTTAAAACGGCAGAAAATAAGAGCAACAAAACTTTAATCAATAGCAATACAACAGTGATAATTTAAGAGCAAGCATGCAGAGAATAGTATGTAGCATAAATGATCACAATAAGTAGATGTGACACAAAGCTTCAGTCAGTACAATTAGTAGTAAAATAGATAAGAGTCATGTACACTTATAATATCATATAGTATAATGTCTCCAGGAAAAAAAATAATATACAAAGAACAAAGTAGTTGCAGTATCTACAATTGTCAGATATGGGATGTGACAGTCAGAAAAACATGAGTCAAATGAGGAGCAGACAGGAAACAAGAAAAACAGAAAAGCAGAAAAAAAATACCATAAAAAGTATGGAGAAAAAAGTGTGCAGCTATCTCCTACCTAAGTTAAGGAGATCCAGGTAGTACATGTTTACTAGTAAGCCAAGATGCACTCATCTGGTTGTACACCATGCAGGCAGAGGGGCTCTGTGGCCCATCAAGCAGGTTCCCTACACTGTGCCTCAGTGAGTTAGGCAGACCCTGAGACAGGAACTGCAGGAGACGTAGAACTGGGAGTAATCCAGGAGTCAAGTACTTTACTTCTGTTTTAAAATCTCTTATAACAACATATAAACTAATAAATAATTTTATTTTAATACATATTGATAGGATACATTCCTGACATCTAATCTGAGATACTCAAGTTGAAGAAGCCATCAAGTGCAGGGAGAGGTGTGGTGGTATATGATGGGCCAAATGAGGTGCCCCTAACTATGTTACAGATCCAATCAGCCAAATGCAACTCTTGCCAGGTACTGCAACACTATATGATTTCCTGTACCCATAGGGCTATAACAGGTGCACGAGCAAAGATACTTGAAGAGCGCTAAATGGAGAATTACTCAGCTGCTCCTCTCTACCATTCATGATACCAACAATAATCAATTTGTGTGAAAATTAAACTGTGACAGAGAAGAAAGTACAGTTGTGTACACTTACCATAAATGTAGATATTCGAGTGTATTCACTGTTGCAGTCATCACACTTGGGTTATCTGCCTGCAGGTAGCCCTCGGTCGGCCTGAATACCAGAGTCTTGGGATTTCTGCGTCGGATGCTGTCGCCTCATCCATGACGTCAGGTTGTCAGTGGTATAAAACATGCAGCAGATGCCATTACATCAGTTTTTCTTGCCCCAGATGTCAGGAGCCCCAAAAATAGGAAGCAATCAAATGGTGTGGAACACCTTCAGTAAAATGTAAATACCATTTCCATAAGATATGGGCAAAAAAGAGGATAGGCAGAAAGTATAGAAAGACAGGGGGCTGGATTGAGGGTAACCAGGACTGCAACAGTGAATACACTTGAACATCTACATTTATGGTAAGTGTACACAACTGTACTATATTCTTCGTGTTTCACTGTTGCAGTCATCACACTTGGGTTGATTCCCAAAGCTGAGAAAGGGAGGAGGCAGTCAAGTAGTAGTAGTGCTGGCTAGCAGGCCTTGTAAGACTGCTGTGGCAAATCCAGCTCTCGATTTAGAAAAGATAGGTGAGTGGTAATGCTTGGTGAAGGTGTGTACAGAATTCCAGGTTGCAGCTTCCAGGATGTCCCTGGTAGCCCTAGTGGAATGAGGCCTGATCCCCTGTGGGGGAGGTTTTCCATGGTGTTTGTAGCAGAAATGGATGCAGTGTGCTATCCATTTAGAAATGGTTTCGAAATGGCCTTGCCCTCTGCCCCTGTAGCAAAGCTGACTAGCAGCTGGCCAGATTTTCTGAAAGGTTTAGTCCTGTCAAGGTAGAACCTGAGCTGTTTGTGCACGTCCAAGGAGTGCATACTTTGAGGATTAGGAAAAAAGGTTGGCAAATGGATGGATTGGTTTAAAGCCACACTGGATACCACCTTGGGCATAAAAGATGGGTTAGTCCTGAAACCCTATCCGCATGGAAGATAATAAGAAGTTATGTACTTACCATAACGTTCCATGTTAGTTGTCTTCTTCTCGCCTTCTTTCTTGCTGGATGGGTTCGGAGCCGAACCTCGGCTCTGACTCGGCCTATTACTAAAGCTTGAGAGCTATTTTTACCAGCTTGAGGCTATCCTATGTCCCATAATGCTAGGCGTCATATACCCAGATCTCGTTTGATAGCTAACACTATGGACATACATATCCCACCACAACAGAGAATGAATATATATATATATATATATATATATATATATATATATATATATATATATATATAAATAGAAGCTCTTGTAAATATATACATATCTCTTATAACAGTTACCAAGAGAAGCAAGAGAGCAAGCTGAGGAAATAACTCTAGTGACGAAAATTCTCACAAGATACTCTCAGTCTTTCCAGGCTAGGGGGGTGGTGGGTGGGACGCAAGAAAGAAGGTGAGAAGAAGACAACTAACATGGAACGTTATGGTAAGTACATAACTTCTCAATGTTAAGTTGTCAATCTCGCCTTCATTCTTGCTGGATGGGACAGCGTCCCTAGCACCTGGCTCCTGGGTGGCTCAATGGAACAGACTCTTGAGTACAGTGGAACCAAAATCAGCCTGGCTTCTGGAGGCCATGTCCAGCTTGTAAAGAGAAATGAAGGTATGAGGAGAGACCCATGTGGCCGCTGCACAAATGGAATCCATTGGCAATCTTGCCTGAAAGGCTACTGAAGAAGCTAATGCTCTGGTCGAATGAACTCTGGGCTTAGAAGGGAGCTCTTTATGCCTCAATTGGTAAATCAACATGATAACAGAGGTCAACCACCTGGACAAGGTTACTTTGGAAACAGGCAGGCCTTGCTTCCCTTCCGCATAAGAAAGGAAGAGCTGGTCTGATTTCCTCGTCTGCTTAGTTCTATCCAGGTAGAAGCGTAATTGACGGTGAACATCCAAACAATGTAACTTTCGTTCAGCCCTATTGGTATAATTTGGGAAGAAGACAGGCAGATCGATGGTCTGATTCAGATTTTTTTCAGAGAGTACTTTGGGTAAAAAGGATGGATTAGTCCTAAGTGACACTCTATCTTTGTGAAAAACAAGGTAAGGAGGGTGAACACAAAGGGCTTGAAGTTCCGATACCCTTCTTACTGAAGTGATAGTTACTAAGAAGAGAGTTTTCCACGAGAGCAGCTTTAATGAACAGGAAGCCTGGCTCAAAGGAGGGAGAATTAAAGATGACAGCACCAAATTTAGGTCCTACGGAGGGGGAGGATCTTTTACCAGAGGCCTAAGTAAGAAGGTTCCTTTTAGAAAGGCTTTGCAGAGCTTGTGGGACATAATGCTAGTCTCTGACAAGCCAACGTGGAAATTTGCAATAGCTGCCAGCTGAACTCTGATGGTGGCTGAAGAAGAACCCATTTGAAAAAGTTCTGCCAAAAACTCTAAAACTGTTTGGACAGGAGCCGTAAAAGGGTCCACTTGTTTTTCCCCTGTCCAAACAGAGAAACGCTTCCATTTGCTAGCATAAGTCTTTCTGGTAGTAGACTTGTGAGAAGCGAGAATGATGTCGCGAACTGAATGAGAGATTAAGGGAAGCCTGGCTAGGGTTGGAAGTGGAGCAACCAAGCTGTGAGGTTGAGAGATTGAAGGGATTGATGCAGCCCGCCCGATTGATGGGTTAGAAGATCTGGCACTGGGTCCAGATGCCAGGGCTGTTCCAGTAGATGACGTTGCAGGAACAGAAACCAAACTTGTCAAGGCCAGTAAGGGGCAACAAGGATCATTCTGGATCTCAAAGCAGTTGCTTTCTGGATTAAATGAGTAATTAAGGGAAAAGGGAGAAAAGCGTACAGAAGACGCCGGGGCCAATCGTGGACTAGAGCGTCTCTGGGGGGAAGACCTGGGAGAGGGAAGAGGGTGAAGAAGTCTTGGCACTTGCTGTTTTGAGGGGTTGTGAAAAGGTCACAACAAGGCTGACCCCACCTTCTGAAAATTCTTTCCGCTACTAGCTGGTTGAGAGACCACTCGTGGGGCATGAGAATGGCTCTGCTCAGCCTGTCCGCTATGACGATGGACTTCCCGGGGATATGCGTTGCTACCAGAAACCGTTGAGAAGAGATCGCCCACTGCCAAAGTCTGAGTGCTTCTCGACATAGGGGGTAGGATCTGGTTCCACCCTGCTTGTTGATGTACCACACTACAGCCATATTGTCTGTCTGAATTGCAACAGTCCCGGTGGGTAGAGAGTCTTGAAGGGCTCGCAACACTAAAAGTACCGCTCCCATTTCCAAGACATTTATGTGCAGGTGGCATTTGAAGGGTTGCCATGTGCCCTGGACTGTCCTGCCCTGAAAATGCCCCCCCCCCACCCGATCAGGGAGGCATCCGTTGTCACAGTGGCAACAGGAGGAGGAAGGACAAAAGGTCTGCCCTGAAGTACCTGAGGGGAAACCGTCCACCAAGAAAGGTGCCTTTTGCATGACTGAGTGATTAGAATGCTGTGTGACATTGAAAGCTGTTGAAAGGACCACTGGGAAAATAGCATCCACTGCAGGATCTGCATGTGAAAGTGAGCTAGGGGGAGTAATGTGATTGCTGCTGCCATGAGGCCTAGGATTTTTAGTACGAATCTGGCCTGGACTCTGCTCTCCTGTACTAGGATCTGAACATGATAGTGAATGTCTGAAACTCTTTGTACAGGCAGTTTTGCTGACAGCTCCACAGTGTTTATAATGGCGCCTATGAAGGTAATAGACTGACAAGGCAGACTTTTCGAAGTTTATAGAGATACCTAGCTCGTTGCAAGTTTGGACAGCATAATCTCTGGACTGGAGTAGTTGACGCCTGGTGGTGGCAGTAAGGAGCCAGTCGTCTAAATATGGAAACACCTGGAATCCTTGTCGTCTCAGGTGAGCCACAACCACTGCCATGCATTTGGTAAACACCCTGGGGGCTGTGGTGAGGCCAAAGGGCAGGGCTCTGAATTGGTAGTGACTGGCTCCCAGCCGGAAGCGGAGAAACTTTCTGGAGCGCCTGTTCATTTTGATATGGTAGTACGCATCCTGAAGGTCTATAGAACACATCCAATTGTCCTGACCCAGAAAGGGTAGAATGGACTGTAGCGTGACCATCCGGAACTTCGTTCTTTGAACAGACTTGTTCAGCCTGCTGAGATCCAAAATAGGTCTCCAGTCCCCTGTCTTTTTTGGTACCAAAAAGAACTTGGAGTAGATTCCAGATCCTTGCTGGTCTGCTGGGACTGGCTGGATAGCTCGTTTTCTTAGCAGCTTTGAAATTTCTAGTGCTGCTTGATCCCTCAGACCGGGTGGAACGTCTGGAAGGGGCCCTTTTGGCTGTTGTGGGGTGTGAATAAAGGGAATTCTGTAACCCTCGGATATGATCGACCGTACCAATTTGTCTTGCATGAGGGAATGCCAGGCTTCTGGGTACAGTGATAGTCTTCCCCCGACTGCCTCCGAAGGTGGACAGTCGGGCAACTCCTCAGGGGTGATGGAAGGGTTTGTCAGAGAAAGATTCTCTGCTACCCTGATTCGGCGGACCCCCCCTGCCCCTTGGGTGGCATCTATTATTGTTCCCTCCTCTGCCTCTGGAGGGAAGCTCACCACGTGCGTCAGGCAGTACTCCCTGAGGTTTGCGGAACCACATTTTGCCACTCTTCTGACCCTTAGGATATGGTCTAGGAGTGGAAAAACGGACTCCCATGGCAGAGAGAGTCTTGCCTTCCTGCTCGCACCTGGTCAATGTATCCTTCACTTGAGGTCCAAACAAGGCAGAACCATCAAAGGGGGTGTTAGTAAAGGACGCCTTGAAGGGGTCAGCAAAGTTACAAAGCCGCATCCAGGCGTGTCTCCTTAGAGCAACGCCCATGCCTGCAGCCCTACTTGCCCCATCGGCTGCATAGGAAATGAGCTGCACGGAGGAGTTGACAATCGAGTTCAGGGTCGCCAGCTGGGAGTTGATCTTTTCCTGAGACCCCGCAGCTGATGGGTCCTGTAAGGTATCACCCAGTTCTTTGAGAAGGTCTCTTTGAAGACGGGTGAAATGGCACAAATAATTCAGTGACCGCATGGCAAAGGTCGCTGAAGAAAACATCCGCTTACCATACCTGTCCATACTCCTAGATTCCTTATTAGGAGGATGGACAGGTACTGAAGGGTCAGCCAACTCTTCTTAGTGGCCGCCGCCACCACCATGGCATCAACAGGGACACCCTTAGTTAGAAACTGCCTGTCAGAAGGGGCTGTAATAAATTTTGTAGGCCTCCGGGGAGTTGGTTCCATAGTATCCGGAGCCGTCCATGCCTTTCGAGCCACCACATCCATGAGTGGGTCGAAAGACGGAGACACCCAGGAGGTGGAAGGGCGAGAACCAAACGCATCTAGGTACATCGACTCGTCCTTGGAAGGGTTGAGGGCAGACCAGTTCCCCCTCTGCTTGAGAATCTCCAGGATGTCAGAAAAGGAGACATCCTCAGAGGGGGACCTTGGGGACCCTTCCGACTCATCCAGGTCAGTGTCTGATGTGACTGACTCAGGGGCATGCTTCCTCTTGCATGTTCTCTTTCGAGGGGGCTCCCCTGCAGGATCCAGGGAGGCCTCGGAAGAGGAGGATACGCCCAATGGGGCTACCTGGAGCATTGGTTCTCCACGCTTGGGGTCGGGAGGGTAGGCAGAGGCCGAAGCAGGCACCATAGAGGGAGGGGCCGACGTGGTCGACCGTGGCGCCAGTATGGGAGCCAGCACACTCCTCATGACCTCAAAGGCACCCCTATCAGGCAGTGAAGAGGGACCCAACTCTGAAGAGATAAGGGCTCTCCCCGGCACCGAGAGGGACGGCTCTGAGGCCGATGTCGGGGCCGAACTCACCTGCGCCGAGGCTCCGACAGGGAGAACGGGGTCGGACAAGGGTCCGATGCCACTCGCCCCCTCGGAGCCGACGAGGGAGTCTTGGCGCCCGGATCCCTCCAAGGACGGAACCAAGGAAGGGATCGGAGCTGACAAGAATGGTATCGGTTCCGACGCCCCAACTGTGCTAACCCCGACGACCTCCGGCTCCAAGCTCAAAGGAAGAGTCGGAGGAGGAATTGGAGCAGGCATTGGGGTAGCCAAGGTCTGATGAGAAGGCCTATGCAACATCTGGGCCAGCGCCTGCAACTTAAAGAGCCTACTGACTACCCTCTTGAGGTCGTGATCTGACAGCCTGGAAGACCGAGAGGAGTGAGACCTATGACTCCGCTCCGATAGTAAAGGGGACTTCGGAGCCGAATGCACCGACTCCAAGGAAGGAGATCGGGAACGTTTTCGGCTTGGAGACGGCTCTGACACTAAAATCGGAGCCGACTGAGGCCTTGATGCATCGGTTCCAGACGGAACCGACGAGATAGAAGGAAGGTCCACTCGGCGCCGGCTCCGGACATGGAGCCGACGGTCTGGGGGGCTTAGAAGGTCTACCGGACAGAGGCTTCGTCGGAGAACCTTCAGGCTTTAGCAAGCCCCTAAGGATGAGCTTGTTTCTGCATTCCTGCAGGACTCTTGGACTGAAGGCATGGCAGACAGAACAAGAGTCCTGCAGGTGCAGAGGGCCCAAACAATATACACAAGAAGTGTGACCATCTGTCAGAGACATCTTCTGACAGCACCAGTCACACTTCTTAAATCCTGAGACCTTGGTATCCTTGGACATGATACCACAGGACCGGGACAGAAAGTCTATTCAAGCACACTAAGCACAAACACACTCAAAAAACTCTTGAAAAGACCCACACAACAACTACTTTAAACTTCGCTATAGGGAAAGGAACAATATTCCACACACACACTCAAAGGGAACCCCCAACTACCAACTAAAGAAAAGGACCGAAGGCCTATCCACCTTAAGGGTGGAGAGAGAGAAGAAACTACTAGGAAAAGGAGGAGAAAACTAGTCGGTACACTACTAGGACAAAAACTACTAAGAGAAAATTTACAAAAACTAACTGCAAATATAAAAAATTTTTAATACGACCTGGAGCCGGTGAAAAACGCAACCTCGTAGCTGAAGCGGCAACCGAGATCTGGGTATATGACGCCTAGCATTATGGGACATAGGATAGCCTCGAGCTGGTAAAAATAGCTCTCGAGCTTTAGTAATAGGCTGAGTTGGAGCTGAGGTTCGGCTCCGAACCCATCCAGCAAGAATGAAGGCAAGATTGACAACTTAACATTGAAGGGTTCCACAGCCATAAGTGCCTGTAACTCAGACACTCTTCTTGCTGAAGTGATAGCTAGCAGTAAGGCTGTTTTCCAAGAGAGGAATTTTAACTCTGCTGTAGCGCGTCTATATCATATTATCGTACAATGTAAATAGCGAACAGTATTTCATCCTACAGATATCGAAACAAAATATCGAACAAACGGTCGCTGCTCTGTTAAAAAATAAATAAATAAACAAACACAAATTTAAGTGGGGGGCTTCAATCCCCACCCCCCACCCCCATGTGGGGGCCTGTGCCCTCCACACCCCCTATTTAAATATACCAACTCTGAGATCGCACCATAGTTGAGGAAATGGCAAAGTCCCGAAGACTGCCCACTGAATTTTTTCTCTGGGAAAAAATTCGATGTTCCGTGACTTCGTTATTTTGCCATTTTGACAGTATCGGATAGACTAAATAGCATTCACTATTTAGTCCATTCAATAGCGTCATATAGACCCGCTGTAGGAGCAGGCTCAAAAGGGAGCTTCTCTAGTACAAAGTTAAGGTCCGAGGTAGGAGTGGGAGCTCTCCTTGGGAGTCTTAAGTTGTTAGCTCTTCTCAGGAACTGTTTGATCAGAGGGTAAAAGAAGAGGGGTGGCTCAGTACTGTAATGAGCTGATGGCAGAGGTATGAATCTTAATTGATGAGAAGGATAGGCCTTTGTGGTGCAGCTCTCCTAGGTAATCTAGCATTTGAGGCAAGGAGGGCACAGCTGTGTCCTTCCCTTGAGACTGGCTCCAAGAACAGTATCTATTCCACTTTTCTGAACAGGATTTCCTAGTACTGGGCCTCCTGGCCTCAAGGATAACATCCAGCATCTGTTTGCTGAGGGATGCTGGTGATGTATTCAGGGAATAAGCTAGGCTGCCAGGTTCAGGGTTTGCAGCTGAGGATGCAAAATCTGTCCCTCCTGCTGGGACAGCAGAGAGGGGGTCTGATGTAGGTGCCAGGGTGGCACTGCTGTCAGACTGTGTAGGAATGGGTACCAGTGCTGGCGTGGCCAGTCTGGTGCAATAAGGATTGTCCTTGGCCTGTCCTGTTTGATCTTGAGGAGTACTTTGGAAGGAGGGGCAGAGGGAGAAAGGCACAGGTTGAGAGGTGTTCCCATGTGAAGGACCGGGCATCCACTTTCCAAGCTTGGCTGTGGGGAATTCTGGTGCAAAATTTGTTTAGTTGATGGTTTTGGGGGGATGCAAAGAGGTCCAGCTCTGGTGTCCCCCACCTGTGTATTAGAAGTTTGAATGAGTTTGGTTCCAGTTTCCACTCGTGTGGGTCCATTCGATTTCTGCTTAATTCGTCTGACAATGAATTTTGTTTGCCTGGCAGGAAATGAGCTTGCAGGTGCACTTGGTTGCTTAAGGCTGTGTTCCACAGAGCCATGGCTAACCTGCAGAGTGGGTAGAAGTGAGTTTCCCCCTGCTTGTTTATGTACCACATAACTGTGGTGCTGTCTGTCTTTATCAGGAGTTGTCCTGGCAGGATAAGATATTTAAAGGCTGTCAGTGCATTCTGTACAACTAAGCTTTTTGATTGATATGCAGGTGAATTTGTCCTGGGCTCCATTTGCCTTGAATGCATTTGCCTGCCATGTGAACCCCCCCATGCATAGTCTGATGCATCTGTTGTCAGAGTTTGGACAGCGGGGGTTATGAGAAAGGGAGTCCCTTGTTGTGGTTGCAAGCCTCTGCCCACCAAAGGAACTCTGTCTTTAGGCAAGGAATGATGGGAATCAATGTTTCTAGGTCCAGGGAATGTTGACACCAGAGACTTTTTAAGTACCACTGAAGTTTGCTCATATGCAGTCTTGCATGTGGAATCAGTAGAATACATGAGGCCATGAACCCTAGGACTTGCAGTATTTTTCTTGCAGATAGCTGGGTTTGGGTGGCCAGTAGTTTGAAATAAGTTGTCAAATAAACCTGCTTTTCTGGAGTGGGGAATGCCATCTGGGAAGTTGTGTTCAAGCTTGCTCCCAGGAATACAATCTTTTGGCTGGGTACCAGATGTGATTTCTTTTCGTTGATGGTGTACCCAAACAAAGTTAGGAGTCTCTTTACAAATGTCTGGTGCTGAAGTAGCAATTCCTGACTGTCCGCCTGAATCAGGCAATCATCCAAGTATGGGTAAATTTGAATATTTCTCTGCCTGCAGTAAGCAATGGCTGGAGCGAGGCACTTTGTAAATACCCTGGGCGCAGTAGATAAGCCAAAGGGAAGAGCAGAGAATTGATAGTGCAGACAGCCTGCCCTGAAATGTAGATATTTCCTGCAAGATTCCCTTATGGGGATGTGCAGATAAGGTTCTTTTAAGTCTAGGGTGACTAGCCAGGAGTCCTTGGTTGCATAGGAAGGAGCTGCTGGAGTGTAAGCATTTTGAATTTTGGTACCACCAGGAAGGTGTTTAGGGATGACAGATCCAGAATAGGGCGCCAAGAGTTCTCTTTCCTGGGCACCAGAAACAGCCTGGAGTAAAAACCCTGTCCCCTTTGTTCTGTTGGTACAGGTTGAATAGCCCTGATATCGAGAAGAGAAAGTACTTGCTTTTGGGTCTCTGTCCACTGGTTTGGAGGAAGGTTTGGCAATCCACTTGAGGTTGGCAGAGAGTGGAAATAGAATCTGTATCCCTGGGATACAATGTTTAAGACCCATCAGTCCTGGGTAATATACTCCCAGTTTTTTTGCATGGGGGTGCAAGTACTTGGGCATGGCTTGGAAGGATTAAGGACAAGTCATTGTTAACTTTTTCCATAGGGGGGTGGCTTACCACTCCCAGTTTTTGAGGAGGGAGCACTCCATTGTTTAGATCTGTGCATACCCTGAGACTGTAGTCTTTGTGGTCTGTTGCCCCTGGGTTTGGGCTGAGAAGGTCTGGAAGGGACTGGAAGGGACCAGTTTTTTGAAGGAAAATGCCTACTGAATTTATGTGGCTGTACCTATAAGAAATCTTTAACAGTTTGGATGAATTTAGCTTTTTCCACCATCTTAAGAACTTCTGCTTTACAACAAAAATTCTTGGTTTAATGGAGCATCAAGTAATTTTGCCTTGACATGGTTTGGCAAGATTTGTTCCTTCAGCCAAGCATGCCTTCTCAGAACAGACTCAGTCACAGCAGCCCTGCAAGATGCTTCTAAAGCAACAAAACCACACTGCAAAGTATGTTTACCAACTTGGTTTGCAGAATGCATTAAGTCTTGTAAGTCCTTATTTTCCGCACAATCAGGAATCACCAACATTTTTTGTTTAATTAGATCAATAATATGCTGCTGATACATCAACATGTGAAACTGGCAATTTAAAGCCCTGATGGCAAGAGTTGCAGAGGTATAAACCTTCTTACCCCATCTGTCTAAAGCCCTAAAATCCCTGTCCGAAGGGGTAGGGTTTTTGGCTGTAGAAGGCTTAATACCTTTAGGTCCCTTGGAAATGGCCTCTGGATCCGCAGTGGGATTTTTAAAGAGAAATTTGTGAGAGTCAGGTACTCTGTAGTATCTGTCAGGCTTTCTAGGAGCAGGTGGTAAAGTATTAGGGGTAAGGCTGGATTCCATGAAGATATCATCTACAATATCCAGGACAGGGGGAATAGAAAGAGGCCTATGCTGTGGCAAGTCTAAAAATTCCATTAGTCTCTTGTTGGACTGTGGGTAGTCCCAGCGGAAACGCTCTGTTAGGGTATGCAAGGTTTCATGAAAGAAAGGTCCTCTGGGGGGAGGCTGAGGGAATTGAATCCTCTTTATCTGAGTCCTCATAGGTAGATAAGGGTATGTCCTGGCAATCACAGGGGTCAGTGTCATCAGACTTGTGGTCTGAAGAATCAGAAGGAAAATCAATCCTTTGTCTTTTAGAGGGGGAAGGCTGACTTCCTCTAATTAAAGTAATAAGGTCTTCAGCCATTCTAAGCATTTGTTTCTGCGGCATGGGAGCTTGAGAATGTGCTTTGGTCATTGGTTTCCTAGGTGTAGTGCAAACTCTGGGCCTGAGAAATTTGGTAGATTTAGTCATTAACGAAATAGTCGGTTTGCTACGAACATCGGAAGGTCTGAATACACCTTCAAAAGCCGTTACCTGCACAGCGGCTCCGGACCCATACAAAGTAGAGACATCCGCAGGTTCCATAGTCGAAGAAGCATCTCGTGGCATACCGGACTCCAAATGGGTCTCAGTAGAGGCCTATGAATCTGTAGAAGCGGGTAACAGGGGCTGCGAAAGCACCTCACTGAGTACCGGCAGACTGGCAACTAGCTCAACGGAAGCGTCATTGGCAGTTTTGGACCTATGCGGTCTGTCTCTGT
Organism: Protopterus annectens; assembly: GCF_019279795.1. Classification (NCBI taxonomy): domain Eukaryota; kingdom Metazoa; phylum Chordata; order Ceratodontiformes; family Protopteridae; genus Protopterus; species Protopterus annectens. The sequence continues at coordinate 1,133,566,032 of NC_056737.1, forward strand.
CTTTATCTTTGCGTTTTTTCAGAAGATCGGTAGTCGGATGGCTTACCGAAGCTATTTTGGAATACAGAGAATGACAGCAAAAGAATTGAGAGACAAAAATAGCCCAACGATGAATAGTTCGGGCGTTGAACAAGGCACAAAACAGACAGCGAGGGACATCATGGTCTGGGCCTAAACAGGTGATGCAGTAAGAATGAAAATCTCTGTGAGGTATTGGCTTTCCACAGGCAAGACAATTGTTAACTTTTTCTGACATCGGTTAGAGCAAGAAAAAAGGATCCCCAATGGGGTACTTAGCTTTAGAAGACTTCAGGTTTGAAACTCGAAAAACGAAAATTTCAGGTAGCTGCCAACCGGCACTTGCAAACTGCTTCTGCTTCGGGGTCCCGCACGGCAAGAAAAGCTGATGTAATGGCGTCGGCTGCATGTTTTATACCCCTGACGACCTGATGTCATGGATGAGGTGACAACATCCGACGCAGAAATCCCAAGACTCTGGTATTTGGGCCGACTGCAGGCAGATAACCCAAGTGTGATGACTGCAACAGTGAAACACGAAGACATCATAAAAATGTCCATCACCTTATACCAAATGCTCCCTGAGTATCTACGGACAGAAGGACACCTGGAGTTTCTTCTCCCTTGGCATTTTCCATCATGGGTACTGCTCCTTGATGACATCAACTGCCAAACTAAGTGATGGTAAAAAAGAAGTTATGTACTCACCATAACGTTCCATCTGAGTAGGTAACTTCATTTGTCAGCAACCTGTGGGTATCGAATCCGAATCGGATCCGAGACGGCAGCTTTATTCAGCTAAGATCCGAGCTCCAAGCTCCTCCCCCTTACCCATAACCCCCTGCCATCCCTCTCTGTCCTCAGATCGAGTTTGCTATAGTATCGTAGTATACTACAAAACAAAGGATCAGCTAAACATCCTAACCTGATGTCATCTGGAAAAGGAAGCACAAAGATCCTAAAAGGACAAACTACAGGTTAGAGGGACGGAGGGGGGGTTGTTTGCTGACAAATGAAGTTACCTACTCAGATGGAACGTTATGGTGAGTACATAACTTCTTTATCTGAAGTAGTTAACTTCATTTGTTCATCAACCTGTGGGACAGAGTCCCCAGCTACCAAAAACTTGGGAGGTCCTCATGGAAGAATATTCCGGAGCACTGCAGAGCCAAAGGACGCCCTCCCTCTGGAAATTATATCCAACTTGTAATGGGTAATAAAAGTATGGGATGAAGCCCAAGTGGCTGCTGAACAAATGTCATCCAAGGACACTCTGGACCAAAAAGCAGCAGAAGTAGAAATCGATCGAGTAGAATGGGCGTGAACTCCGACAGGTTCAGGTCGGCCAGAACTCTTATATGCGAGAAGTATACATTGGGAAATCCATCTGGACAATGTAGCTTTTGACACAGGTTTACCCAAAAAGGGTTTAGCAAAGCATACAAGGAGTTGCTCAGATTTCCTATGTTCAGCAGTCCTGTGTAAGTAGAACCTCAATAGTCTGTGCACATCCAAAGAATGTAATTTGTATTCACCTTTGTTATGATAATTTGGGAAAAAAACGGTAAATTGATAGATTGATTAATGTTGGACTCAGATGCAACTTTAGGCAAAAAGGAGGGATTGGTCCTGAGGGAAACTCTGTGTTTATGAAAGACCAGGTATGGAGGTTTGGCACAAAGGGCATGAAGCTCCGAAACCCTTCTAGTCGAAGTGATAGCAATGAGAAAGGCCGTTTTCCAAGATAAATATTTTAGATCCACCGAAGCTGCAGGTTCAAAGGGAGGGCCAGTAAGAGCCTGGAGAACGAGGGTTAAATCCCATGGAGGGACTGCATCCTTAACAGGAGGCCTTAACAAGAAAGTACCTTTTAAGAAAGTCTTGCAGATGTTAAAAGAAGCTAAAGGACCGAGATCACTTCCCACATGAAAGTGGGAAATCGCTGCTAATTGGACTTTGACCGTAGAGGAACTGGCACCTTGGTCAAATAAATATGACAAAAAATTTAATACAGCTGGTATCGGGGCTGTAAAGGGATCCAAATTTCTATGTTCCGCCCAGATCGAAAAACGTTTCCATTTGCTCTTATAGACCTTTCTAGTAGAAGGTTTATGAGCGGCTACTAAAATAGCCTTAACAGAAGAGGAGAAGCCGGGAATCCTAGCTATTACTGGAACTGGAACAACCAAGCTGTGAGCTTGAGACTGTCCAGGTTTGGGGTTGTCAACCCTAGGGGGTGAGATATCAGATCTGGAGTGGGATCCAAAATCCATGGAGGATTCACTAGATGAGACCATAGGCAAGGGAACCATGTTTGACGAGGCCAGAATGGGGCTATGAGGATCACTGTGCTCCCCAACCGACAAGCTTTCTGCAAGAATTTTACCATCAGAGGAAGAGGCGGATAAGCATAAAGTAGACCGGATGGCCAAACATGCACTAGAGTGTCTCTGGGGGATTCCCCTGGTGGGGGAAGTAGAGTGAAGTACTCGCGGCACTTTGCGTTCGAAGGCGACGCGAAGAAGTCGCAGCAAGGTTGACCCCACTTGAGGAAGATTTGCTTCGCTACTCTCAGGTTCAGAGACCACTCGTATGGTGAGAGGATGGTTCGACTCAGCCTGTCTGCCAAAATGTTCGACCGACCCGGGATGTGCATTGCTATGAGAAAGCAGTTGGTGGCGATCGCCCATTCCCAAACTCTCATGGCCTCTCAACAAAGCAAATAGGATCTGGTTCCCCACTGTTTGTTGATATACCAGACTACTGACATGTTGTCTGTTTGAATTGCAATTGTCCCTAAGGGAAGAAGGGCCTGGAGTGCTTGCAATGCTAAAAGCACTGCCCTCATCAATAGGACATTGATGTGCAACAAGGTCTCTGAGTGGGTCCACGTGCCTTGGATGGTTCTGGCCATGCAGTGCCCCGCCCCACCCAAGGCGAGAAGCATCCATGGTCACCGTGGCTTGGGGTGGGGACATTGAGAAGGGGCACCCTTCCCGGAGATCCGAGGACTGGATCCACCAGAGTAGGGATTTCCTGCAAACCTCACTGAGGGGGATAGAAGCACTTAGCAGATGTTGCAGGATGGACCATTGAACCTGCAAGGTCCATTGTAGGACCCTCATGTTTAGAAGAGCTAGAGGTGACAGATTGATGGCCGCAGCCATGGAACCTAGCACCATCAGGACCAATTCCGCTGGAGGAGCCGGGGATTGTAGGAGGGCCAGCACGTGGAGTGTCTAAGTTCAAAGCCTGTCCGGAGTTAGGAAGACCCTCAACAGGTTTGTGTATAGCCTGGCTCCTATGAAATCCAAGATTTGAGTTGGTTGAAGGGAGGATTTCTTGAGATTGATTGAGATTCCCAGATGAGAGAACAAGTGAAGGAAGTAATTCCTGGCTGAACTTAGTAGATGCCTGGTGGGGGCGGTCAGGAGCTAGTCATCTAGGTACAGAAAGATCTGTATTCCCTGAAGCCTCAGGTGGGCCGCTACAACTGCCATAACTTTGGTGAACACCCTGGGGGCTGTGGTGAGACCAAAGGGGAGGAGCCTGAACTGATAGTGACTGGCTCCCAGCTGGAAGCGGAGAAACCTTCTGGATCGTCTGTCCATCAACATGTGGTAGTACGCATCCTTGAGGTCTACAGAGCACATCCAGTCGTTCTCCTGCAGGAGTGGGAGAATGGACAGAATGGTGACCATCCGGAACTTTTCTTTGGCAACCGACAGGTTTAGAGTGGACAGGTCGAGGATTGGTCTTAAATCCCCCGTCTTTTTTGACACCAGAAAGAACCTTGAGTAAAAGCCTGATCCGGATTGATCTTGGGGGATGGGCTGGATTGCTCTTTTTTCTAGCAGCTGCTTTATTTCTGTGGCTGCTGCCTCCCTTTGATTAGGTGTGACATTGGGGAGGCTCCGGGGTCTGAGAGGGAGATTCAGAAAGGGGATAGTGTAACCTCTGGATATGATTCGAAGCACCCAGCGATCCATTGTAATGGACTCCCAAATTGCTAGGTGCCTCGAGAAACGCCCCCGATTGCCTCCAGAGTGGAGCAGTCGGGTAACCCAACAGGGCTGCTGTGCAGGCCGATCCAAAAAGGGTTCTCTCAACCCAAAATTCTTCGGTCCCCCACTGCCTCTGGGCCGGCGTCCACCCTGTCCTCCTCTGTCTCTGAAAGACGACGGGTCCAGAGCGAAACGGGACTGTTGAGATTTCCAGAACCACATCTTCTTTTGTCTTCCCGTCTTTCTCGCTCTGGACCAGCGTGTCGCGGACGGTCTTGCCAAACAGCGAAGAGCCGTCAAAAGGGGCATTTACAAAGGATGCCTTGAAGGGTTCCGCAAAGTCGCAGAGACGGAGCCAAGCATGCCGCCGTAAGACAATGCCCGCTCCGCTAGCTCTAGCAGCTCCTTCAGTAGCATGGGAAAAAAGCTGCATAGAAGTGTTCGAAATGGACTTAAGAGTGGCCATTCGAGCCGAGAATGTTTTCTTATCCTCGGCCGACATGGACTATGGGGGCAACCCGGCGTATTCCTTGATGAGATCCTGCTGGAGTCATATCACATGTGCCATATAGTTCAGCGACCTTACGGAGAAGGTAGCTGAAGTGAACATCTGCTTCCCTAGGCGGTCTATTGTCCGAGACTCCTTGTCGGGAGGGTGGACCGAGGAACTCTCCTGGGCTAGTTCCTTCTTGGTGGCAGCCGCCACCAACATGGCATCTACCGGAGCACCCTTGCTCCAAACCGTCCTATCTGTGGGTGAACTGAGGATTTTGTCTGGTCTCTTTGGTATGGGCTCCACAGTGTCCGGTTCCTTCCATGCCCTGGTAGTGATCAGATCTACCAGGGATCAGCGGGAGGGGACAGCCAAGAGGTAGATGGGCCTGCGTCAAATGCCTCCAGAAACAGACTCATCGGAGGAAGGTTTTTGGGCTGACCACCCCCCTCTAATATGAAGCATTTCCCTAATGTCTCCGAAGGAGACGTCCTCGGGGGTGACCTTGGGGAACCTTCCTCTTCCTCTAAGTCTGTGTCCTCTGTCAGGGACTCGGGTGAGTCCAAGTGCCTCCTCTTGCACTTACGTTTGTGAGGAACCTCCTCGGGGGGGGCTGTCCGAAGATGCCTCACCAACCACATCCTGTTCCTCTAAGGGAACCATCTGGGAAGTAGGAGCAGGCTGTCCCTGAGGCTGGGTGATGGAAGGTAGTGGAGGGTGGAACCATAGCAGGAGCCTGGGGTCTCGAATCCCTTGATAAAACCCTCTCCACAACATCGAACACTGAAGGGGAACTGCTCTCTCTAGGACCCGAGCCGGCATCGATGCAATCGGATCCGAAGGGCCAGTATGCTCCAACCGAGACAGAGCCGAAGACGCACTGACACCTCCGGATCCGAAGCTCAGCTCACGGCTCCGAGAGCTCGGATCCGAAAAGGGACCCGACAAACTCGAGGGTGCGGTCGGAGCAGAAGTAGGGTGTACTATCGGCGCAGAGCCTCCCCCGGTTCCGATGCTACCTGGATCCGACGGCTCAAACCCCGGACGTGGGTCGGAGAAGGAGCAATCGGGGTGAAAAATGGGATCGAGCACCCCCCCCCGGAGGGGGGGGCAGGAGCACTCCCATCTGCAGTTGGGCCTGGAGAAACCTACGCATCATCTGGTCCATATCTACATCGGACAAACTTTGAGTAGATCTAGACGAGGCCACCGAGGCTGGCCTGGAGTGCTGCCTCGATGACCTCGAAGGTGACCGGGTCTCCTCCTCCAGCTCTGGGGAAAAAACGAGGTGAATGAAGCCGGGAAGAAGAAGGCCCAGACGTCCTAGGAGAGGCTATCTGTTTAGCCGGTGGAGCCGAGGAGGAAGTTTCGGCCCGCCACTTGTGGTGTTTCTCTCTCCTTTTCTCCCTCTTAGATTCCCTCTCCTCATGAGCCAAGGTGGGAGGGTGAGTCCCGGCCAGGGGAGCATGGATGGAAGGCGGGACCGCCGCGGTCGCAGCCGGTGCCGCGGAGGAAGAAGAGGACGAAGCCGAGTCTGGGGGCAGAAGTCCCACCAGAATCAGCTTCAACGACCTGTCACTCAAAGCCCTGGGGTTGAAGGCTGCACAAATTGTTCAGCCTGAGGAGAGATGGTCATCCCCAAGGCAGATAACACACCGAGTGTGGCCATCCGCTGGGGATAGCTTATGGCCACACTCGGGGCCTCAGACATGGTAACAAAAGATAGGCCCAACCCGCACACACACACGGGGGGAGGGGGGAAGACTAAACTAATTAAAAGATAGAAAAATTACTAACAAGTTTAGCAATTTAAAAGAAAAGGGGAAACAACACTCACTCATCTATGGATTAAACTAAAAACTAGATCAAAAAGGTAAATTTTTATATAAACTCATGAAACCCTACGTTTGGAAACTCGTTCTAGATGCCTGAATAAGCCGCGGCAAACGAGATCTGAGGACAGAGAGGGATGGCAGGGGGTTATGGGTAAGGGGGAGGAGCTTGGAGCTCGGATCTTAGCTGAACAAAGCTGCCGGCTCGGATCCGATTCGGATCCGATACCCACAGGTTGATGAACAAATTAAGTTAACTACTTCAGATCCTATATTACACTTGTATATTAAATACAGAATAATGCCTTAAATTGTTTCCCAAGATATTTACATAAACACTGTGCCACTGTTGTAGGTCTAAATCACTTAACTGATACTGCAGATTGTAATCATCGATGTACAAGTTTCTCTACCCACAAAATTCCATTATGGGTATGCATTTTTAAGTGCATATCTACTATGACATGCGTTTTTCTCCTAGGAGTACAGCAGCTTAAGGTTATCAACATAGTGAATTTTGAGAAGCTCTGCCACCAGCAGGAATGTGAATAAGGGAATACTTCAGCTTCTTTGATACCATATAACTCTGGTTTTGACTACACCTGTCTTAAATAGCCTCTACAACCCTCTAAAGCATCCCTATGGTTTGATAATATTGGGAGGCTACACATCCCAACTTAGTGCAGGAAACCTGCAGAAAGGTTTGTCCCAAATAAATAACTGCTGCCAAAATCATGGAATGAAACTAAATACCAAAAAATGTATTATTGCACCACTTAGGATGCCATTTACCCCAGGGAACTACCACACTGACAATCCACCCCTAAGAGTTCACTCAATTGTTTGTGATTTGGGAACCTATATGGACAGTTAATTAACTTCCCACCAGGTGTCCATTGTTGTAAGAAAGTCATTCTACACTGTACAGCTTATAAACAAAGGGATGTGTCTAGATCTAGAGAAGTCACTGATCCCCTTTACTCAGCCCTCATTAGGCCAATCATGTCCCCTTTGGCAGGTATTTCTCCAGATACATACAACAACTGGAATGCCACAGGAATGCCTTACTAATAGGATACAATGCCTAAATAATACGTCTTACATGGACTATCTCAAAGCCGTGCCACTACACTCATTCTACTGACTGCTAAGAGGTGACCCAGGTCTGGCATACAAAGCATCCACCAACACATTACTGAAGGATTTAGTGCACATCAGCAAGTCAAACGGCATCATAAATACTCAGTCTAGAGATGTAAACCTCTTCTGTATCAGCAGCAGTATTGTTTGCAAAGAAAGGTAATTCTTGCAAAGGATACCACGGCTCTGGAAAAGACTCCCAAATTCATGTAAAACAAATTTCTTCTCTGTCCATATTCAAGCAAAACTTGGATCTATGGATGGGAAACAGAAAATTTACCCCAGGACTGCCCCCTGTACTACTGATAGACAAAGGCATCGTCTAAATGCTTTATCCCATGCACAGATCCCCTAAAATTATCTATGGTACTATTGACAACCATGAGTTGGGTAGACTACTCTCTAATCAAATGAGATAATGATGGTTAATTTGAGCATCAAAAAGGAAATTGGGTAGGCTTAAAATGTCCCACAAATCTAACTGATCTACAAGAATGAAGGAAAAAGTGGTGAAGTTCTAACAGAAACTGAATTGTTCAATCTGAAATGTTAATGATTTCCTGATGCGACATATCCTCCTTAATCTGCTGAGTAAAAAAAAAAAAAAAAAAAAGAGGGGGGGGGGGGGGGGATTCAGAATTTTTCAACTCAGTTTGCTAGGTCATAAGTTCAGAACAGTTGTGCCTTATCATAGTTTCTGCTAATTAAAAAAAATTTCCTGAATTAAAAAAAATAACTTGTTCACTGGATAAGCCCATTCTCAAAGAGCGTCTTTTCAAGGGCAATGCAAGAGTGATGTTCGGTTAATCGACTTGAGTTGTATAGTATGTAAACAGAATCCGTGGGAATCAAACCTAAGAATGTTGCAAGATCTACATCCAGCAACATATTGTCTTCAACCTCTAACCCAAACTGCCTCTCGGGCTTACTTTCCATCTACATTTTAGAATAAAATTTCCTGAATACAGTTCACCTCCCATAAATATAGCACTTTAATATGCAGAAGTCTCTACATTTATGGTAAGTGCACACAAGTGTACTATGTTCTTCATGTTTCACTGTTGCAGTCATTACATTTGGGTTGACTCCCAAAGCTAAGGAAGGGAAGAGGAAGTAAAAGAGCAATAGGGCCAGCTATTAAGCCCTGCAAGACTGCAGTGGCAAAATCAGCTCTGGATTTAGAAAAAATGGGCATGTGGTAATGCTTGATGAAGGTATGTACCAAGCTCCAGGTAGCAGCTTCTAGGATGTCACTGGTAGGGACTCCTCTGAGAAAGGCTGTAGAGGTAGATGCAGCCCTGGTGGAATGTGGTCTTATCCCCTGTGGGGTAGGTTTTCCATGGTGATTATAGCAGAAATGAGTGCAACGGGCTATCCATTTAGAAATGGTTTGCTTTGAAATGGCCTTCCCCTCTGCCCCTGCAGCAAAGCCAGCTAGCAGCTGTTCATATTTTCTGAGAGGCTTAGTCCTGTCCAAATAAAATCTAAGTTGTCTGTGCATGTCCAAGGAGTACAGTATTCGTTCTCCTTTGTTTTGTGGATTAGGGAGAAAAGTAGGCAAATGAATGAACTGATTTAGGGCCACACTAGACACCACCTTGGGCATAAAGGAAGGATTGGTCCTGAGGGAAACCCTGTCTGCATGGAACATAATGAACAGCTCCACTGCCATGAGGACCTGTAATTCAGACACTCTTCTAGCTGAAGTGATGGCTAGAAGGAAGGCTGTTTTCCAAGAAAGGAATTTCAACTCTGCAGTTGCAGCTGGTTCAAATGGAGGGAGAGTGAGCTTTTCCAATACAAAGTTAAGGTCCCGGGCTGGAGTACGGGCTCACCTGAGGGGGGGGGGGGGTCTTACATCTTTAGCCCCTCTGAGGAATTGCTTTAGCAGGGGGTGAGAGAACAGGGAGGTTCAGTATTATAATGTGTTGAAATGGCAGAAGCATGAATTTTAATTGATGAGAAAGATAGGCCCTTGTGGAGCACTTCTGTTAAATACTGAAGAATATGAGGTAAGCTGGGTGCCGTAGTGTCCATACCCTGGGTCTGGCTCCAGGAACAGTATCTTTTCTCCTTTTCACCATAGGATTTTCTAGTACTAGGTCTCCTTGCTTTCTGGATGACCTCTAGCACCTGCTTACTGAAGGATGCTGGCTCCAGGAACAGTATTTTTTCCACTTTTCACCATAGCATTTTCTACTATTAGGTATCCTTGCTTCCTGGATGACCTCTAGCACCTGCTTACTGAGGGATGCTATTGGAGAGCTCAAGGAATTATCCAGGTTGCAAGGTTCAGGGTTTGAAGCTGAGGGTGCAGAATCTGGCCCGCCTGCTGGGACAGCAGGGAAGGTGTCTGAAGTAGGTGCCATGGATCCAGCAGTATCATGCTGCTAAGAGGGGGTACCAGTGCTGGTGAGGCCAGTCTGGTGCAATAAAAATTGTCCTTGGTTTGTCCTGTTTGATCTTTAGCAGAACCTTCGAGAGGAGAGGCAGAGGGGGAAAGGCATAAACTGAGAGGCTTTCCCAGGTAAAGGACAGGGCATCCACTTTCCAAGCTTCACTGTGGGAGTCTTTGTGTAGACTTTGTCCAATTGGTAGTTCTGAGGGGAGGCAAAAAGGTCTATCTCTGGAGTCCCCCATTTGTTCCTAAAGAGGTTGAATATTTTTGGTTCCAGTTTCCATTCATGTGGGTCCATGAGATTTCTGCTTAGGTCCAGTCAGTGAATTCAACTTGCCTGGCAGGAATTCAGCTTATAGGTGCACTTGGTAGCTCAAGGTTGTGTCCCACAGAGCCATGGCTAGTCTGCAGAGAGGGTACGAGTGGGTTCCCCCCTGCCTGTTTATGTACCACACAACTATGATGCTGTCTTTTTACCAATAATTGTCCTGGAAGGATGTGGTCCTTGAAGGCTATCAGGGAATTCTGTACAGCTAACATTTCTTTTTGGTTGATATGCAGGTGCATCTGACTTTGGTTCCATTTGCCCTGAATGCAGTGCCCTGTTAAGTGAGCCCCCCATGCATAGTTTGATGCGTCTGTAGTCAGGGTTTCGGCGGCAGGGGGTAGATTGAAAGGGAGCCCCTTGTTGAGGTGGCAGGCCTCTGCCTACCAAAGGAACTCTGTCTTTATACAAGGAATGATAGGAATCATTGATTCCAGGTCCTGAGAAGGTTCACACCATAGGCTTTTCAGATACCATTGCAGTTTCCTCATATGCAGTCTTGTATATGGAATAAGTAGAATGCAAGAGGCCATGAACCCCAGAACTTGCAACATTTTCCTTGCAGATAGCTGGGTCTTTGTGATCAGTAGTTTGAAATAGGCTGTCACATAAACTTGTTTCTCTGGCTTGAGGTAAGCCATCTGGGAAGTTGTGTTCAAGCTTGTTCCCAGGAATACAATCTGTTGGCAGTGTACCAGATGAGATTTCTTTATGTTTATAGTGTACCCCAGCGAGGTTAGAAGTTTCTTTACAAATGCCAGATGTTTTAATAGCAAGTCCTGGCTTTCTGCCTGAATTAGACAATCGTCCAGGTATGGGTAAACATGAATATTTCTCAGCCTGTAAAATGCAATGGCTGGAGCTAGAAACTTTGTGAATACCCTGGGCGCAGTTGGATAAGCCAAAGGGAAGTGCAGAGAACTGATAGTGCATAGAGCCTGCTCTGAAGCGTAGGTATGTCCTGCAGGATTCCATTATTGGAATGTGCAGGTAAGTTTCCTTTATGTCTAAGGTTCCAACCAGGCATCTTTGCTAGCATAGGAAGCAGCTGTTGAAGTGTTAGCATTTTGAATTTTAGGAATACCAAAAAGGTGTTTAGAATAGAGAGGTCCAGGATAGGACACCAGGAGCTGTCTTTTCTGGGTACCAGGAAAAGTCTTGAGTAAAAACCTTGTCCCCTTTCTTCTGCTGGAAAAGGTTGAATAGCCCTGATACTTAGAAGAGAGAGAGCCTGCTGTTGAGCCTCTGCCAACCGTTTGGGGTTGGTAAGGTATGGAAGTGGGATCTGTACCCTTGGAAGACAATATTCAAAACCCATTTGTCATGGGTAATGAGTTCCCAGTTTTTTGCATGCAGGGCGAGTTTTCCTCCTAAGGGAGCAGGCAGTTGAGCAGAGCTTGAAAGGGTTAAGGTTAAGTCATTGTGACATTTTTCCATGGGGGGGTGTCTTACTACTTCCAGCTTTGGAAGTGGGAGCCCCCCCACTGCTTAGGCCTGTGTGTAGCCTGAGACTGTAACCTAGGTGGTCTGCTGCTCCTGGGTTTGGACTGAGGCGGCCTGGAAGAGAGGAAAGGAACAATTCTTAGGAGGCTAATGCCTACTAAATCTGGGAGGCTGTACTTGCAGGAAATCTTTAACGGTTTGCATAGATTTAGCTTTTTCCTCCATCTTTTTAAGGACTTCTTCTGCTTTGTTGCCAAACAGGTGGTCTTGGTTTAAGGGAGCATCCAGTAATTTAGCTTTAACATGATCTGGCAAGTTTTGCTCCTTAAGCCAAGCATGCCTTCTAAGTACAGACCCAGCGACAGCAGCCCTGCAAGATGCTTCCAAAGAGTCAAAACCACATTGCATAGTATGTTTACCAACTTGTTCAGCAGAATGCATTAAATCCTGTAATTCTTTGTGTTCAGCACAGTCAGGTATCAACATCATTTTCTGTTTAAGTAATCTCATAACATGCTGCTGGTCCTTTAACATATGAAACTGGCAATTTAAAGTTAGGGTTACCACCTGTCCCACTATGCAAGGGACAGTCCCTCTTTGGGCAGTTGTGTCCTGCAAAAAAATTGTAAAAATGTCAATTGTCCTGACATTTTTAGGGCAAAATTCTTTCCTATATTTTATGTAATAGTTGCATAAAACAGTTATTCTGTATCTGAAACACCTAAATGCTATAAGAAAAGTACAGTTGTGTACACTTACCATAAATGTAGATGTTCGAGTGTATTCACTGTTGCAGTCATTACATTTAGGTTATCTGTTGGCAGGTTGTCCTCATTCGGCCTGATTAACAAAGTCTTGGGTCCTGCGTCGGTTGCTGTCCCTTCTTCCATGACGTCAGGTTGTTAGGGGTATAAATCATGATGCCGACGCAATTACATCAGTTTTTCTTGCCCCAGATGTCAGATGCCCCCCCAAATGGGGAGCAAATAAAAATAAAAACACAAAAACATACCTCCAACCAAAAGCAAATACACCAAAAAGGCTTTTAAGCATAGCAAAAGAAAGTAGAGGTATAGTCAGAGAAAAACAGGGGGCTGGAGGGAGGGTAACCAGGACCGCAACAGTGAATACACTCAAACATCCACATTTATGGTAAGTGTACTTAACTGTACTATGTCCTTCGTGTTTTACTGTTGCAGTCATTACATTTGGGTAGATTCCCAAAGCTATGGTTGGGAAGAGGAATTTATGCAGCATTAGAACCAGCTATAAGGCCCTGCAAGACTGCAGTGGCAAAGCCAGCTCTGGATTTAGAGAAAATTGGTAAATGATAATGCTTGGTGAAAGTATGTACATTACTCCCGGTAGCAGCTTCTAGAATATCCCTGGTAGGAACACCTCTGAGATAGGCTGCAGAAGTAGATGCAGCCCTGGTGGAGTGAGATCTGATCCCCTGGGGGATAGGTTTTCCATGGTGTTTATAGCAGAAATGAATGCAATGGCTTATCCATTTAGAAATGGTTTGTTTTGAAATAGCCTTCCCCTCTACCCCAGCAGCAAATGCTACTAGCAATTGTTCAAATTTTCTTCGAAATTTAGTTCTGTCCAAGTAGAATCTAAGTTGTCTGTGCACATCCAAGGAATGCAGAATCCGTTCCCCTTTGTTCTGTGGCTTGGGAAAGAAGGTTGGCAAATGAATGGACTGATTAAGAGCCACACTGGGAACCACCTTGGGCATGAAGGATGGATTGGTCCTCAGAGATACCCTGTCCGCATGAAATATGATAAAAGGCTCCACTGCCATAAGGGCTTATAATTCAGATATCCTTCTAGCTGAAGTGATTGCTAAAAGGAAAGCTGTTTTCCAAGAAAGAAATTTTAAGTCTGCAGTAGCAGCTGGCTCGGAAAGAGGTAGAGTGAGCTTCTCCAAAACAAAGTTAAGGTCCCAGACAGGGGTAGGAGCTCTCCTGGGTGGTCTCAAGTTCTTTTCCCCTCTGAGATACTGCTTGAGCAGGGGATGAGAAAAGAGGGGTGGGTCTGTGTTATAGTGAGCTGAAATAGCTGAAGTGTGGATTTTAATAGAGGAAAAACACAGGCCCTTGTGAAGCATCTCAGTTAAGTATTGCAAAATCTGAGGTAAATTGGCTGCTGCTGTGCTCACCCCTAAAGATCTGTTCCACGCACAGAATCTTTTCCATTTGTCAGCATAAGATTTTCCAGTACTAGGTCTTCTCACCTCCAGGATGACATCCATCACAGGTTTGCTGAGGGATGCTGGAGATGCTAAGTGTGAATTCAAGTGATTAACCAAGCTGCACGGTTCAATGTTGGAAGCTGAGGGTGCAGAATTTGGTTCTCCTGCTGAGACAGCAGGGAAGGTGTCTGAGGCAGGTGCCATGGAGATATTTGTGACACACTGTGCAGGAGTGGGTACCAGTGTTGGCGTGGCCAGTCTGGAGCAATCAAAATCATTCTTGGTTTGTCCTGTTTGACTTTTAACAGAACTTTGGAGAGCAGAGGCAGAGGGAGAAAGGCGTAGACTGATCGTTTTTTCCAGCTGAAGGACTAAGCATCCACTTTCCAGGCTTTTTTGTGGGGAGACCTTGTGCAAAATTTGTCCAACTGGTAATTCTGGGGGGAGGCAAACAGATCCATGGCTCGGCTCCCCCATTTGCTTGTCAACATGTTGAAAATCCATGATTCCAGTTTCCACTCGTGTGGGTTCATGAGATTTCTGCTTAGTCCGTCTGCCAATGTATTCAATTTTCCTGGCAGGAATTGAGCTTGTAGGTGCACTTGGTAGCTCAAGGCTGTGTTCCACAATGCCATGGTTAGTCTGCAGAGGGGGTAGGAATGTGTACCCCCCTGCTTGTTTATGTACCACATAACCGTGGTGTTGTCCATCTTTACCATTAGTTGTCCTGGAAGAATGTTGTCCTTGAAGGCTGTCAGAGCATTCTGTACAGCTAACATTTCTTTTTGACTGATATGTAGGTGCATTTGATTTGGGTTCCATTTGCCCTGAATGCACTTCCCCGCCAGGTGAGCCCCCCCATGCATAGTCTGATGCATCTGTAGTTAGGGTTTGGGCGGCCGGGGGTAGTGTGAATGGCAGTCCCTTGTTTTGGTGGCAGGCCTCTGCCCACCATAGGAATTCCAGACGTAGGCAAGGTATGATAGGAATCATTGTTTCCAGGCTGTGACAATGTTGGCTCCATAGACTTTTTAAGTACCACTGTAGTTTCCTCATATGCAATCTTGCATATGGAATTAGAAGAATGCAGGAGGCCATGAACCCCAAGGCTTGCAGTATTTGTCTTGCAGTTAGCAGGGTTTTTGTGGCCACTTGTTTGAAGTAAGTTACCAAATGAATTTGCTTCTCTGGCGTGAGGAAAGCCATCTGGGCAGTTGTATTCAAGCTTGCACCCAGGAATGTAATCTGTTGAGAGGGTACCAGTTGTGATTTCTTTTCGTTTATGGTGTACCCCAGACAAGTTAGAACCTTTTTTACAAACGCCAGATGATTTAGAAGTATGCCCTGGTTTTCTGCCTGAATTAGGTAATCGTCCAGGTATGGATATATTTGAATATTTCTTTGCCTGCAAAATGCAATTACTGGAGCCAGGCACTTTATGAACACCCTGGGCACAGTAGACAAGCCAAAGGGCAGTGCAGAGAACTGATAATGCAAGTAGCCTGCTTTGAAGCGTAGGTATCTTCTGTAAGATGCCCTGACTGGGATGTGCAAGTATGCTTCTTTTAAATCTAGAGTTGCCAACCAGACATCTTTGCCTAGCATAGAAAGTAACTGGTGAAGAGTCAGCATCTTGAATTTTGGAATGTCCAGAAAGGTGTTTAGAGTAGAAAGGTCCAGAATTGGACACCGTGATTTGTCTTTTCTGGGTACCAGGAAAAGCCTGGAATAGAAACCTTGTCCCTTTTCCTCTTATGGTACTGGTTGAATAGCCCCCATGTTTAAGAGGGAAAGTACTTGTGTCTGAGCCTCTGCCCACTGATTTGGGGGCAGGTCTGGCCACTCATTTGGTGTTGGCAACGTGTGGAAATGAAATCTGTATCCCTGGGACACTATATTTAAAACCCATTTGCACTGGGTTAGGAGTTCCCAGTTTTTTGCATGAAGAGCAATGTTTCCCCCCAAAGGGGCAGCTAAAAGGTATGTGCTTGGTAATTTTAAAGGAAAGTCATGGAGACAGTTTACTGTAGGGGGTGTCTTGTTATTTCCAGATTTGGAAGTGGGCCCCCCCCCCCACTGCTTAGTTCTGAGAGTCCCCTGGGACTGAAACCTGGTGCTTTTGGTGTGTCTGGTTTTGGCTTGAGAGGATCTGGAAGGAGCTGAAAACGACCAGTTCTTAGTAGGCCAGTGCTTACTAAATCTTGGAGGTTGCACTTGTAAGAAATCTTTTACAGTTTGCATAGATTTAGCTTTATCTTGCATCTTTTTTAGAACTTCTTTAGCCTTATTGCCAAACAGGCAGTCCTGATTTAAAGGAGCATCCAACAATTTCGCTTTAACATGATCAGGCAGAGATTGCTCCTTAAGCCAAGCAAGCCTTCTAAGCACAGACACAGTAACAGCAGCCCTGCAAGAGGCCTCTAAAGAATAAAAACCACATTGCAAAGTATGTTTTCCAACTTGTTCAGCAGAATGCAATAAAACCTGTACATCTTTATTTTCCACACAGTCAGAAATCAACATCACTTTCTGTTTAAGCAGTCCAATAATATGCTGTTGATATTTTAACATATGAAATTGGCAGTTTAAAGCCCTGATTGCCAAGGTTGCAGAAGTATAAACTTTTTTACCCCATCTATCCAGCGCCCTGGAGTCTCTATCAGAAGGGGTAGGATTTTTAGCAGTAGAAGCCTTAATGCCCTTGGGCCCTTGAGAAATGCTTTCTGGATCTGCAACAGGATTTTTGAAAAGGAACTTGTGGGACTCAGGAACCCTGTAGTATCTGTCAGGTTTACTAGGAGCCGGAGGCAGGGAATCAAGGGCCATACTGGATTCCAAAAACACATCATCAATAATGTCTAGTACAGGAGGTATAGCCAAAGGCCTATGCTGAGGAAGAAGAAGGAAATCCCTAAGCCTCTTTTCTGAATCAGAAAATTCCTGACTTTCCCAGTAGAAATGCTCCCTTAAAGTATGTAAAGTTTCCCCAAAAGAAAAAGGGGAGGAAGCAGAGGGAATGGAATCCTCTGCATCAGAATCCTCATAAGTAGGTATGGACAAATCTAGGTCATTAGAAGAGTCAGAAGAAACAGAGTCCTGATCAGAAGATTCATAGTCAAGCTCAGCCCTAGGCCTCTTAGAAGGGGGGGGGGGGGTTGACTATCCCTGATTAGAGAGATCTTCAGCCATTTTGATCATTTGTTTTTTAGGCATAGGGGCCTGAACGTATGGCCTGGGCGTCAGTATTTTTAGACACAGATTGAGATTTAGGCCTTAGTATTGAAGGTGGAGTCTGTTTAATATGCAAGTCTGTAGGCCTGAACACACCCTCAGAAGCTGGTGCCTGCACAGCTGCTCCGGACCCATCCAAGGTAGAGACATCCACGGGTTCCATAGGTGAAGCATCTCGTGGCATACCTGACTCCGAATGGGTCTCAGTAGAGGCCTGCGAGTCAGAAGTAGTGAGTATCAGGGGCTGCGAAAGTGCCTCACTGAGTACCGGCAAACTGGCAACTGGCTTAGGAGAAGCGTTGTCGGCAGTTTTGGAACTCGACGGCCTGTCTCTCTCTTTATCTTTGCACTTTTTCAGAATCCCGGTAGTCGGATGGCTAACCGACATCATTTCTGGATAATTAAACTGAGAACCGAAATATTTAGAGGCAAAAATGTACTGACGACGGATAGTGCGCTGATTAAATACAGCACAAAACTGACAGCAAGGTCAGGGCCTAGGCAAGGAATACAGTACGAATGAAAATCTTTATGAGGTATTTGCTTTCCACAAGTAATGCAATTATTAACTTTTACTGACATCGGTAAGGAGCAAGAAAAAGTTTCCTCAACGGGGTACTTAGCTTTAAGTTGAAGACTTCGGTTCTGAAACTCAAAAATAAAAATTTCAGGAGTCGGCCGACCAGCACTTGCGAACTGCTTCTGCTTTGGGCACCACACGGCAAGAAAGACTGATGTAATGGTGTCGGCTGCATGTTTTATACCCCTGACGACCTGCCGAAA